>NW_026623358.1:961121-986366 GCF_030028575.1 Malurus melanocephalus
GTGTTAAATTGCCTTGTGGTCCTGATTTATATCACAATAAAACATATCATGAGAAGGAGAAAATGTTTAATTGTATAACTGACGTACTTATGCAGGACACACTTTTGGTGGTTATTAATGCACTTATTTTCTTTAAAAGGGGTATAAAGAACCATAACTTTCATTTACAGTGGGAACAGCAAAAAGTGAGGAGAATAAATGTGGTAAAGGGCAAGAAGTAAACCCTGAACTAGTATGGCTTCTGAAAAAAGGACCTCTCTTAAAAGATTTACTGAAAAATATAAAAATATGTAGATTGGATTTGGGATCTAAGGAGATTTCAAGAAAAACTTGGAGATTGTTTCTGTCCTTTATCTAACCCAACCAGAAAACAACCTTACTTTTGGGCTATTTAATGTTGAAAGTTGGAAAGAATTTCATTTTTTAAAACACTAACAAGTGGAAAGAATCTTTTATGTCGTTTATGAAATCATTGATTCCAAGTTCTCATTTGAGTTCTTTCACCCAGACCCCTTTCAAAATTGTGCTGTGGTTTTCTTTTAAAATAGTTTTCTCAAGAATGAATACAGTGCTAGAGACTGGGTCAGGTATGCAAGCCTGACTTCAGATTTGTGCTGTGAAGTTTCTATTGGCAGTTATATCCTACTGACAAGGCACTCTGGCAGCACCTTAAACGAGTGTTCGAGCAGTACACGCAAGATGAGATGACTCCAGGATAATTAGAAATGGGTTCGTTACTGGGAGACCAGCATGATTTACTGAATTACATCATAAATGTGCTTCCTTATCTTTTMTATAGCCTGTGTAAGGATGTAGCTCCTATGATTTTTCTTTGGGTGTGAAAGCTAAGGAACAAAGCTAAGATTTTAGTTCAGCTCCAATTTGGTCTCATTAGTGGTAAAATGTTTATTATGGCATGGAGCTTGTGCTTTGTTCTGCATGATGTGATTCTTGCCTCAAGGGCCAACTAGACTTCAAATGCTGTAGAGTAGGTGTGTGGTAATGCATAGACATGCCTATATGTTTGTGTGTTAGGCTGACAGAAGGAGGGAATACTTCATTAAACGTGCAGATCAGCAGCATTCTTAACCTCCTTGGCTTTCACTGTCTCTGCCCTGAACCTAGTTGCCTTACATGCAGTGCTKCCCTCTCTGGGGTAATTTGGCTGCTGTGGACCAGCAAATGGAGAGTGKGAATTTAAGAACTGTGGAGTGGTGAGGTACAGGCCTCCTAAAGTGTCTTAGACTGTCCTTAGCATAGGAGATGCTGAACATTTCCTCTTGACATCAAAAAATTTCCCTTTAACATGAGAAGTGATCAGTGTGAYCCTCAACAGTTCACCTGTAATGGCAAGATGGACAAAGTTGCTCCTGTCTTGGTTCTTCCGTGCTGCACCTCAGTTAAGTTGTACCAATCCCTGGTGACATCGTTTACTAGAGACAAGCTTTCCCTTTCTCTGCCAGAGAAAATCTTCTTGGCAATATGTTCAGTGAAAATGCATTWACTACCAAGACTTACAGCATTGTCCTAACCCAGGGTACCAGCTCTTGATAGTTTTGACTCCATGACTAATTGCAAGCAAGCTTAACAAGGAGTGCTCTGCCTGGCTCCTGAAYAACGTGGGTGTTCAGTCACTCCTGAGAAAATACTGTCTTTCTTGCTGAATTGAAAAGAAAGGCACTTATGCTTCTATTAAAACAGCTTTTGACTTTGTAGAAAGTGAAACTTACCATTATCCAGTGTTTTTGGCTCCCACCTGCAGTCCGTTAATTGAAGGAACACAGGAGCTTTGTGCATCGGTGATGGTTATCTCCATAGGAAATCCAGCATTGTGGTTACGCTGGCTGGTTTTTTGCCTTTCCCACTTGTAGGGCTTCTTTTCACTTGCAGGATTTCCTTGTTCCTAATGTTTCTTCACAGACCCGAGTGCTTTTTTCCATCCTTTGAAAGAAAAGGTCAATGAAACAGAGATGAGCAAAGGAGGAAAATGTCCTTCCATTTACTTATCATCCTGCCAATTCAAACAGCTCTGTTCCGCACAGGGTTTCCCTGCATGCCTCTCCTGATGGTGCACAAGACTTTCCTCAGGATAAAGCTCTGATTCTCTCCAAAATATCATTAAATAACTTTGCCACAGTCAGCAATATATGTTTCTTAATCAATGGCATGGCTTTTTTTTATCCCTGTTAAGGTATAAGGAATTTTGGCAGGTGTTATAAACTGATGCCTGCTGCATGGCCTTGCTTTACTGCTCCCAAGGGAGCAGCCTCCCAGGGAGGCTGATATCCAGGGCTGTTCAATAGCTTTGGAATGCTTATTTCAGCAGTTCTTTCATCTGCATATTTGCAGCCTATGYCACAGCTTTGTGCTGGGGAACCAAAAGGACAAACAGGTCTCATCCAGGGTAAAAMCAGCTGCTTTGTGGGCATTATTAATATGCTTTGAGAGAAATGCAGCTGGTAAACCAAAGCACAACCAAATCACAGTTTTGGTTTGAAATTATAATTCTTTATGAGTTTGAACAATCCAGCCTTTAAAAAAAAATAMTTTTCTTGCTCTTTTTGGGACAGTATCTAGAGCCAGACCCACCATATGGATTATGCAAACATAAAGGGTTGATCTCGACACTGAAGATCATTAATCTGGCTTTAAAATGACCAGTTGTGCTGTCATGACTTTCGAAGGTCATTTTGGTTTGTTTTGTAAACCTGCTTGTTGTCTTGGGTAACATAAACATAACAGTGGTGAGGCTCTGCCTGTTTTCTGATAAGGGACACTAAAACTGTGATCCTGCATGGAATTTGCCTCCTGATCATTAAGGCTATGGGTGACGCTCTGCTGATTACCAATTACTCAGTGTGAATTTTCTGAGACACTTCAGGATTTAAAGATGGGCCTGAACCACATGGAAAAAAACACCAAATGACCCATGGGAGTTGTCAGGAAATAGCTGAGCAAGCTCATGAGAAAACAGAATTAAASGAACATGCAAAGAGTTTGTGCTACCCATGGAGGGTATGAAGTTTTAGATGATCTCCGGGTTATGGCTGCAGTAAGCCATAACTTAATCCTTCGAGCATGCGACACRCAGGATGAGGTTGAGTAGAGTTACTTGGCTTTGAGATCTTTTCTGTTTGCCAGGAGAATCAGTCTGGAGGAAACCTTGGAAACAGAGCACACTTACTTTTTTTTCTTTTTTTTTAAAAGAGCTTAGTAACTTTCACTATTTGTACTTCCCAATCCAGGAAAGTGGTTATAACAAATGACTATTTCTGTTGGCTTGTTGAGGAGGGGAGTCTCTGAGGTATGACAGTGGCTCCTGTACTTCAAATGCTTTCACTGTCTTCTGGGTAGCATGTGGAGAATTCAGGAGACATGACTTCCTTCCTGCCTCAAGGTTCTCTAGACAACATTAATGCTTCATCCAAAGTTTCAGAAGACATGACTGCACAAAATGACTGMTGCCTAAAGTGTGCTCCCCTCATGGCACTAACAGCTGCTGCCACTCCCAGCCAAAATGGATTTATAACAAAGGCCCTGAGTAAGCTGTAGGGTCCTTCAGCTGACAGCAAGGCTGCTGGTAAAGGTTGCACAGCACTCTCCTTTCCCACAAATGAGGAAAACTGATGTCCTGGCAAGGGTTTTTCCTGTCTGTCTGGGTCTTAAGCACAGAAGCAGAACTTCCCAGGAAAAAAAAAAAAGGAATTATAATTTGTGTGCCAGTGGCTGCTGGTTGTATTTTTTTCTTGTTTATTCCCTCTGTCCTTCCAACTTCTAAAATGTTTTCAACATGCTGAATCCAATAGCTTACCCATCCAACCTGTGGAGAATTTAAAGAACAGGATCAAAAACTTCCCTGTACAGATCAATTGTCTGGAGGAATGAAGGAGCCAGAGATAGCTTATTATCCCAGTCCAGTGTATTTAGTTTAATATGCATCCATAATTGTGATCAGACATTAGACAGAGTTTGGCCAGGCAGATGACTTTGGGGGGACTCTTCATGAAAGCAGTATGTGCTGCCTTGCTGCAGGACTGCTGCTTTTGGCCTTACTTAATTAGTTAATTAGTTAATCTCTTTCTCAATTCTGTTTTGAAGAAGCTTTAGTGATCACTTTTACTCTCCTCTTCCTCCTCTCCAGCCCTAGTGGTGTGTGACCCAYATGCTGCTTGTGGCCCCTCCTCTAGATGGAGAGGGCAGCAGCCTTATTTCCCGCTCCTGTATTCCCASCAGGCCACCTTTCCTTCTGCAAGGTGTGACCTTGAGGAAGGACAGTCTGTGCCTGTCTTGTGTCCCTTCAGGGCAGTGATGGCCAAACAGCTTGTGCAGGATTTCTTGCTTTTGCTGAATATGTATCTCTTCTGYGACCTGGGAAGTGTGCTGGTACTGCTGGAGTTTGTCTAGGTGTTGGGAACCTTGCAGGCACATTTATAGGATGAGGTTATGCCTTTGCAGTAATGCTAAGGTCAGTTCCTTTGCCTCTGGATCAACAGCATAACTCAGGCTCCTTGAGCTATTTATGAAGCCATAACTCTCAGCCATGGCAGGACAGGCCATRTGTTCGATTCAAGCAGTCCCTTGCTTTCCTGAGATGTGTTACTGACCTGCTGATGCGTGCTCAGCCTGGGAGGGAACAAAGACCTGGGAAGAGTCATTGGCTGAGGGATCCATACAACAAAGTAAAGCAGAGCGGCCTTTTGTTGAGGGCATCAAGTCTGAGCTCTGTTGACATATTATTTCATCTGCTGGTATGGGATTTTTGCCACTGCCCCAGAGTAAGGTGTGAAATCACCATATGAAGCACCTGGAACATTCATTTCTCTTGCTTACTTCAGAGACTCTTGAAGGAATCACATTGGTGGTCATCGTGTCCAGCAGCGGTGACCTCATGCTAAAACCTGTGAGCCAAAGGCTGAAGGATACTTAAGGTTGACTTCATAGCTTGGGTGACAAAACAGCACTCCAGAGGTAAAAAAGCATTACGCAAATGAGTGCTTTGGGGTCATTACCCTAACTTTTCAATGAATGCTTTCAGTTCTGTTGTGTACTCTGAGGCACACAAAATCATGTCTTTTGCCCAAGTGGAGCCAAGAGCAAAATTACCCTTCTATAATCCATGGGGTTAATGAGGGTAAATCATAGTACTAAAGATGATGAAAACACAGATCCAATTAAAATASTTTTTAAGATGAAAGCACTAAAGAAATCATTGTCAAAGGCAAACATAAAATCTTACACCCCCCTCCTCTAAAGAAGGACAACACTGTATTGAGAGGACTGACTGCAGCTCTGTATACTCCATAATTTTACTTTGTACTGTTTCATAGCAGTGAGGAAAAAAATAAGGCACACCYCACAAGCCTTCCAGGTCTGCCATAAAGCATTTCCCTCACTCCTCTTGCTCCATAACAAACAAATGATTTGTGCCTTTGCTTCCCAAACAGATTATTTATTCCTTGACACTGAATTCCCCTTTTATTTGGTGCATTATTTTCACCAGCGTGTTTCAAATTGTTGCTCTTTCAGGTATGAATGAAGTGCTACAGGAACTTACTGGTTTCTAATCAGGAGAGCAGTGTGAGGAACGGGCTGCAGAGGCAGTCCTTGTGACCTGGGCAGGTAGCAGAGAGAGAGTGAGCGCTGACATGAGGACTCTAAGTGACTTGTAAGGGTGGCTTTGGCAACAGAGTTCACATTTTATACATTACAGGAGGGTCTCATCTTTGACAACTCTCTATGGCAGGAATCCAGCTGTAGTCGTTTGCAGCTGGAAATAGCCATCTAACATTCTATTTACAGGGGAACTAGTCAGAAATGCAGAGGAAAGTGTTGGTAGGTTGGAGTGAAGAGAACCAGAAGAAACTGGCTTAATAAAGGGATAGATCACAGAATCAAAAAACGGTTGGAGTTTGAAGTGACCTTGAAGATCATYTAGTTCTARCCCCCTGCCAAAGGCAGGGACAACTCCTCCTAGATGACTRAGGCATAAGCCTTAATTAATACATGTTTGGTTTTGCTGTTCAGAACATCCATGAGAACTGAGGACATACCCTACTTACGGAGAACATACTCTTAATTCCCAAGTAACCTGCAACGAGAATTGCCAGATGCTTCTGTAGAAGATCCTGCCTGAAGGTGCTTRCATGTCTGCCAGGCTTAGACCATGTGGGCTGATGGATTCTGGGCCACGACCACAGGCACAAATCCTGTAACCTGTCCCAGTCCCTGAAATGAGACACTTCTGATGTGGCTGCATGGGACAGGACTGATGGCAGCTACTGAACTGCAACTTTAACCTCCACACCTACACCATAAATACCTCTCAGTCRGTTAAGCAATCTGGACAGTAACTGGCTGAAGAGCATTGCCCCAGAAATCACTGAGGTCCTTCAGGGCTGCATTTTCCTTTCTCAGCAACAGGCTGTAAACCTGCTGGAGGCTGTCTCACCTTTTGGGAGAAGGCCCATAAAGGTTGTAATGATGGGTAGTTGCCCTACTTCTAGTAGAGAGCTGCAAGTGCTGCTCAAAGAGCCCTTTTCACAAATGAAAATCTGTTGTGTCGGTATATTTATTGCAAAACATTAAGAAAGCGATATTGGAAGAACCCTGTTACAGAGGTTTTGTGCTGTTTAATAATACCAATGGTACTTTCAAAAGTGAATACATGCCAAAATCAAGGTTATCTATATGACCTTTAGTTTAAGTTCATAGAATTATAAAACTTTTCTCCTTATCACTCAGGATAGTCAGTCTMTGATTCCTTTTTCCAGTGCATGTCTCCATGCATTATTTGGGGTATGCTGTGTGTCCCCTTCAGCCCTGAACACAGGTAGCTGTTTTTATATTTGGCTGTCAGGTACTGGTGTTGTTGTAGATGTCCATGCAGTATTTATCTGCCTAGTGATGAGAGGCGATGTTGTGGGAGGAGCAGAGAAGCGCAGAAAGTTAATGCATCATCATCCAGAGCAAGATGAGCTATCAGGCATCTCATCTGAGTCACTTCTCATTGGTGGGGAAAGGCAGGTCTAAAATCTGTCTTCAGCTGAAGTCTGTTACTTTCAAATTTTTTTTTTTGGGGGGGGGGGGAAGTGGTGTAAAAATTGCAATCTAAAATATTCTTTTCATTTCCACTTAAAACATGCTTTTTATATAAAAATTTAGATACTTGTGTTCTTAAACAGTTTTATTTTGGTAGACAGTAAACCCACATGCTTGAATTTTTTATTCAAGCTGCTGACAAAAATTTTCTTATTTTGACCCAACTTTGCTTACAGGCTTGCTTAAATGAAAACCAGATTTGTTTAAAGTCAAAATGCGCTGTGATATTAAGAGGAAAAATTCCCAAACCCTTTCTACTCATACATAACATTTTTCTTAAGCTACTTGATTAATTTAAGTACAGCTGTCTGCTTTTGGTTGTTGTTGTGTGTACCTACCGTCCTAGGACAGCGGGCCAAAAATGCTTCAGTGTAACTAATTGGAAGTAGATGAATGTGAATTAACTATTTTTAAAGCCTGAGGTTATATAAGGTAACAGATATTTTGCAGGAACTGTGCAAATGTTATAGATGCAGCCTGAAATGCTGAAATGAGTGAGTGGTGACCTAAACCTTCTCAGCTTTCTGACAGGTGTAAGGAGCAGGATGATACAGGACCCTGCAGTACCAGCTAAATGTGGCATGCACAATGCTACTTGGGTCAATAGGGAAACTTCACTTGGAYGAGGGAGAAAAGCAGTTTTGGTGGCTGCCTGTGTTACTTCACCATATTAATTCACAAAAAAACCAGTGGGCCACAGCACATAGCCTACTGATGTAGGCGTTGGTTTTGGCATGACAGGTTGCAGCAGGATGGTAACTGCCTTGCCTGAGGTTAGCAAAGGGAAGCAAACAAAACCAAAGACTAATTTTTCCAGCCCTTTGCTCCTGGAGGTGGATGAAATTTGTTTTTGTTTCCATGTCAGATGAGTGTGGTTGTTGCAGCTTTTCTCYGTGTGGCACAGCAAATGCTGCTGACACTCTGTTGACAGCATGCTCTGCAGCTCCTGGGTTGAGCTACGTCAGCTCCCTGAGCAAACTGCCAGGCCTGTTTTTCAGTAGTACTAATTCAGTGCTCAGGAAAAAAACAAGCTGGGCTAAGTCTAGGGACTGTTTKGCAGCTTTTATCCCATCTGTTGCAGAGTAGTAGGGAAAAGTTGGGAAATTCCACATGGGCAGTTACAACAGACAGATGTGAGGTCTGAAATACACTTCTGTACTTTCTAGATTTGAGAACTTTTGGGTACAAGCTGTTGCTTTGGGCCTCTCTCAATGTATTTGCAAGTAAAGAACAATGATAAAGATGTCCTGGCAATCATAGGTGTCCTGGTTTTGGCTGGGATTTMATTTTCTTCCTCATAGCTGGTACAGTGCTGTATTTGTTGATTTAGCATGATGTAGATAACACACTGATGTTTTCATTTTCACTCTGTAGTGCATACCCTAAGTCAAGGATTTCCTAATTTCCCATGCTCTGCCRGCAAGGAAGTGCACAAGAAGGCAGGAAGGAACATGACCAGGACAGCTGGCCCAAACTGGCCAGAGGGATATTCCATACAATAGAACATCCTGCTCTATCTATAAACTGGGGAGTGGCCCAGGGGGGTCTGATGGCTGCTTGGGAACAGGCTGGGTATTGGTCAGTGGGTGGTGAGCAGTGGATTTGGTTATCRCTTGCCTTTCTGGGATTTTATTCCTCTTTCTCTTCTGGTTGTCTTTATTTCCATTAGAATTATTATTTTATTATCATTATTATTATAATCTTATTAAACTGTCCTTATCTCCACGCCACGGGCTTTACCCTTTTTTCAATTCTCCTCCCCACCCCACTGCAGGGTGTGTGCGTGGGTGGCTGTGTGGTACTGAGTTGCTGTTTGGGATCAGATCATGGAACAACAGYGATCAAGTTCTGCACCAGTAAGGACTCTGTGCACAAGTAAGCACTGTCCCAACACACTTTGGGAGGAAGTGGAAAAGCCAAAGCCTGCCTCACTGCCAGGGTTCAAACCCACACCCTCGCTGAATGAGCAGCTGGGGTAGGTGATTACACGTGTACATGCACTTGCTTCTGGGCAAACCTACAGACTTTCCTTATCCCACTGTGAGTGTGGTGTTTGCCACCCACCGAGCCTTGAGGTGTGCACGGATGTAGGAGGAGATAAGTCYTGTGAAACAGGGAGTGCTGAAGAGCCTGATGAACAGCAAGCAGAGCAGATATGGGTGAATGTGAAAATAGAGTAAGTACTGGAGTTGAAAGCTAGGGAAAAATAAGTCTTGGCCGTCCTGTTGGAAGTGCAATGTATCAGCAGGAGTGGTCATGCTCTAATTCAGGTGAACAATTAGTCACAGGTGGCAGAGCAGAGCCTTGGGGGTTGGAACAATCTGCCCCACTCTTCCCATCAGGATGCCAGGAGTMCCCCTGGTGCCTGATGGGATGCAGATAATCATCAGTCCACAGCCTGCTGYAGTCTCTGGCTCACAAGCTCAGTTTATCAGGGGCCAGCGTGGTCCCAGGCAATAAAGGCTGATGTGCCAGTGGAAAGGAGCTGCAGACACTTGTCAGATTCTGCCTAGGCAGCTGTCAGGAGAACGGTGCTCTACCCTGTCCAAACCCATGTATTTGGGAGGAGGATGGGAACGCYCTGGGTGGCACCCGTGGCATGCAGCCAGGATCCTTGAGGAAGTCATTGTCACAGACTGCCCCTGCCTGTGTGAACATAGCCCAGACCAGCAGCTGTGACCGTGCATGGGCTCACACTTGCTGTGCTGTGCCTGAGGCAGGAGGAAATGTCGCAGGTCAGTGGCTCAGTTTGGCTTCAAAGCAGCTGCTGTAAAAAAGAACCTTTGCCCACCCACTCACTCCTTCAGCTAACGATTATGAATAAACCATTCTGCAAGACAAACATCAAACACTTAAATTTACACACACACCCCTCCCAGGAGACACAGCTAGCAGCTCCTCTCCGGTCTGATCACAGAAGCAGATGGTGATGTTGCTGTGCTGATKCCCAGCCCCTCTGCCGGACACTACTGCCATCCTGGCACAGACAGAGAGAGAAGCACAATCCTTCCCTCTCCCCAAGGCAATCTGCAGCCTTGCATGCAAATACTGCTGTGAGGGGGATACTGGGCTCCCGTGTGTGCCCCTGAGACACACTGCAAATATTTATTGTAGCAGTGGTAGCTGAAATTTATCCAGCCCTTGGCAGGTCAAGGAGCAGCTTTCAGCCCATGGGGATTGTAAATTGCTTCTGACCTTGCCTGGTCTACCTCAGCAGTTTTATATTATGGGAGGTAAAGTAATTGCTACACAGACCCCTTCCCTAGCTCTGAGGCACACACTTTGTGATCCCTGCTCAGAAATCATGCACTAGAGACACTGCTGAGATCCAGTCACTCATCCTGCCTTAAAAGCTGCATGTTCTTGAACTCCTGTGGCTCTTCTGATCCATTTGCTTCCCATATTACAGCTTCACCCCTTCCCAGTATCTGTTTTTGTTTGTCTCCTCCCACTTCTTTGGGATTTCTTGGCTCCCTGAGTTCATACTCAAAACAAAGCCTATAAGAAGAATGAGCAACACTGTAGCAGAGTTTCCAAGTTTAAAATTTAGCATGGCTTCCCATGAATAACTAGCAATTGCATTGCTTCAAGAACTATTTTTACAATTGGCATTGAAATATTTTGCCAACTTGCATTTCTTCTTTGGTGATGATGCATCATTGAATTAGTAATTTTAAACTGTCACTTAACAGAGGGAGGAAAAACAGTCTAGTAAAGTAGTTTGGTTCTAAGATGCTGGGGTGTTAAGTGGTTTGGTCTAATATGAACTTCCTATGTGAAGGAGCATGAAATCAGAACTGTAAAGAAATGCAGAAACTACCATATTTGACAGGATAACAATTAATCTTGTCACTTTTTTGACTGACAGTTTTAAAATTTGGTGCCTCTATTCCTTGGCCCACATGAGGTGACCTGGGAACCTCAGCACGGCTCTCCCAGTTTTGTACTGTGCTGCTGGTGACTTGCTCTGTGGCTCTGGCCCGAGTGTTATGGCAGAGGTGGATAGAGAGGCTTGCAGTCAGTTAATAGGAAGAGCTGAAAGCAAAGCACATGAGAAGTCCCCTCTCCTCCTTTCCCTGCAGGGCTTTACAGCTCAGTGGTTTAAGTACATTCTCRAGAGTTGAGGCATGGGTGATCAAGTGAGACAGAGGAACAGAATTAAACACTGGTTTCCTTGCACACAGCTGAGCTGTAGGTACGAAGAGAACCACAATGTCTTCCAGTTTTGTTATATGCAAGCCTGTAATTGCTCCATTTCCCCACTAAACTAGAAGTTTGCCACYTCTGTTGGGCACAAAAATGCCTACCATGGTGACAGGATATGTTAAATAAGTTACACCAGGCGCTTGGCCAGCAAAGTCCATCTCACAGATGCTGCGTTGAAGTGGAGGAGCTGTCTGTGACCAAATGCTCTCATACCTTCAGGCTGGCAGAAGTGTTATGGCTCCCTCCACAGCTGTGAATGATTTTCCATGTGAGGTGGAGACTTGCTGGACTATCTGAAAAAGTGTAACAGTGATGGAAGGGACTTCCAAACAAATGACAGAAGTTCATTAGTGAACAATGATATGTCTCATGAGATAAGTGATTGCTAACGAAGTCCTCTACAGCTTGAGCTGTCATTACAGAAATTGCAGACAAAAGGACTAGTTCAGACTTCTACATGTTCAAAAAAAAAACCACCACTAGATCCCCAAGCACACCTTTTTATTGAAATCAAATGTGTTTATGTGAAAGGCAGGAGTTACCTAAGAAAGCGTGTTTAAATGGGCGTAGTAAAGTTTCAGTTGTCAGCTACTMATTTGAAGCTCTATAAATAGTACCTTGTTCATTTTTATGTTATGACGTGCATATGACATTTGGAGGTTAAGTTGGTTATGCTTTCCTCTAAGAGYCAATCCAGTTCTGCATCAGGAATATCAGTTTGTTCCATTTTATGCTTATTTTCCCCTGGCTTACTTGCAATACTGTCAAATAAACAGAACTTGAAAATTTGCCAAAGGGTAATTGTTTTCAGTGTTGGAATAAGTACAAAAACACCACTGGTAACATTTCTGTTATTCATATCTGCTCTATGTTTTCRTGGGCTTTTGTTTCCTCCCCCAATCTCAATGATTTACATCCCTAGATAAACATCTCCTTAGCATCCCAGTTAGGTCATCATCCAAGCCCAAATGTATATGTTGGTTTTGCTGACAAAAGGAAGGGCATGCCACTTGGCAGMAAATGCTTCTCTGAGTTCAGCAATCCTTTGACATAAATGTATATATATACWAGKGGGTTTTGGTTGATTTGTTGTTTTKKYTTTTTTTTTCCTCCCAAGTTCTGTAAGCTATTTTCCTTGAACTCCAACCATAATGAAAAACACTTGTTTGTAGCAAGGTCTGCATTGTTGCATGGGATGCTTGCCTGGAATTCACTGTCATGGGGGTCAGATGAGCTCAGGGCACATGCAGGGAGGTGGGTTCAGGGTGGGTGCAGGGTAGATACCCCCTGGCAGGCAAAGGGGGCTGTGATGAAATGTGCCGTATGAGGCGGCTCAGCTGCCCATGCAAATAAMCCCAGCATTCAGTTTTCCCATGTATAAAGGCAGCTCTTGAGACTTTCATGCTCCAGCAGCTCTGCCACAGGTGGTACACCTCTAAGAGATGAGGAACTAATACCTGACCTTGACTTGGACCTGCTCCAGGGGAATTTGGCTCATGAGAGCCCAGGCCATGGGGCTCAGTGRGGCTGGGACCGTCCTTGCCCACAGCGCTGCAAATCTGTTCATCAGAGAGCCTGATAATCAAACCAGAGTGYTTCCCTTGCCGGGTCAATAACTCTAGAATGTAGCCTTAGTGGCTCAGCCTGTGGTGTGTTGTGTAGCTGTGACCAGGAGCTGGATGTCCTCTGCTCCTCCCGTGGGAAAGACCATCCTTTTCCCCTGGGTTTTCAGGACCACACATCACATTATTTTGGATGGGAATAAGAAGTATTGTACTTCTTACCATCATCTCTGGGCTGTTTGGACAGCAAGTTGCCTGTGGAAGAGTTATTCCATGCTTTGTGGCCGCAGATGGATCTATAATTGATTACTATGGTTCAGTGCAGTGTGATTGTGCACAACTAAACTGGGCAGAACATGGTGTCATGTCTTCACTGCAAATAGCTCAGTGGAGGAAAAAGTCACCTCCTGGATCATCAGGGAGAGCTGTAGTTTCCCAAGGCAGAGATCTGAACTGTTTGCAGTGAAGACCTGACACATTTTTCCAGGTTCTGCCCATGAACCAATGTTCAGTTGCAGCTGAGACTGATTTCAAAGGGAAAAGTCAGTAGCAAAGGAAAAGRAAAAGGAAAGGGGGCATTCTGTTTGCTTAGCTTAGCTGACCTAGCTGTATCCATGAAAATGTGTAGTTGCCCTTACATGTAACAAATGAGAAGCAGGCCTAAAATACCACTTCTCCATTTTTTTTATTATTTGGTGCCCTGGTTCTGTGGGAACCATCTGCCTTGAGAGGAGTGAATCCCATTGCTTGTGTCTGTCAAATCTGGCAGCAGATTCAAACGTTGGGAGAGAGGACAGGGGCTTGCCCTTCAACAGGTGGCACATTTTTCAAGTGTGCTAAGGGATTAACACCGGACAGGACTGGGATTTGTAACCTTCTGGTGCCCCTAGCAGTGCTCAGATGCACACAGGGTCCATTARAAAGCAGTTTCAATCTATTTGCTTCTGTCTGCCAGCTGTCACAAACTCATACTGGCATATAAACTTTTTATATTTGGGKTTTTTTTGGGGTGGGAGGTTATTTGGGTGATTTTTTTCTTTATGTTTTGTTGAATGACAGAGGAGATGGTGAGTTCAAATATTACGATAGGTCATTTTTTCTGGTGGCACTGGGATGTGCTTTCCTAAGTGTGGAAGCTGTGGGGGTCAGTGGAATCTCTTCCTGCTTTTGCAAGAGCAGCAAGTTTCAGTTTACAAAACAGTTTCCCTGGGAGAAGAACACAAGGCATTTGACAGCCTTGTTAGCGACAAGCAGTTTGGGAATGTTTTTTTCACAGATATTTTTTGCAACAAAACAAAATCCTGTTTTGTCTAAAACTTTCTGTGAGAATTGATAGTTCTGAGAGACTTAGCAGCAAAAAATTCAGGTTTTTTTTAAATCAAATAGGCTGGTTTTATATTTTTGCATAGGAAATTCTAGCTTAAAACTAAAGCTCTACCTCAAGCTTAACTTCATTTTAACACTTAGTCATAAGAGCCCCAAAACAAGCAAAAAAAATCAACATATTTTGAGGTTCTCAAAGGTGGGAAAAAAAAAAAAAAACTCAACAAAAACCAATGAGAGATCTAAGGCCTAGATGTGTTTTAGGGGTTTTTTGGGGGGTTTGTACATTTAGGTTTTTCCCTAGAATAACTCTCTCAAAGCCTCAAATATTTCCTCCTACATAGGAAAGTTATTTCTRGTCCAGTTTATTATGGATTCAGCAGTAAAGCAGTCCTCCATGACAGATAGTTTTGCAAATGCTGTTTGAAAAGGGAAGGAAATCTGGCCCACACAGTCTCTTAGTGGAACTACTCAAACCAGGGGCCTTTCCCACATGATGATAGGGGTTCTACTTTCACTGTGATGCTGTCCAGACAGCACTCATAAAGTAAAARGGATGGTGTCTCTGAAGAGAGGGGTGCAGGGAGGTTTGGGCTGTGCAGTGAAGCACCCCTGAACGCATGAGCATGTAACTGGAGGCTGGGCAACATGAAAACTGAATTCTGCTGAGCTCCATTCTGATCCTACCTCCACTGCTCTCCTCCCAGAGGAGGTGGGGGCCCAGCCATGATAGCTGTGCCCAGACCCTCTTTTGCCACCCCAGGCAACTGGAGATGTTTCCTGCCCACACCATTAAAGATGTGTGTCGGTAAGGCAGAGCATTTTTGACATCTCCTGTGATGGACACAAGGCTTTTCAAGTAGGCTGCAGTAATTACAGGGTTCTCCAAAAACCCAGGGTCACCAAGTAGGACTGAAAAATTCACTTTCTTAACCCACTGMTTGTTCCACAGCACTAATAAAACTGCATGGTCTGTAGGGCTGCTGACACTCCCATTAAATGGGCTTGTAAATGATTGGGACAAGATCTTGAGAATGATGATTTGTTTGCTGATGGGGCAGGAATTGTTAGAGATTGACCTACTCTTCTGTTCTCCCAACTCCTATAGGACTTTATCCTAAGCACTCTCCATCTCTTTGCTTTGGTGCTTTATTCCACTGGATTTTCCTCCTTCAGACTTTTATTGCCACCATTTGTATCTCCCCTGTTCTCTGCTGCTTTTGAAAGCCAATGAGAACAGTCACAGCCTAGGACTTAACCATGAACAGAGTGTGTGCAAATCCATCAAGGATTTGCTGCCATCAAGGGCAGCCTTAATGCTCATTTGTTCCATACYGAAATGTTTTAATTTCCAGCCTGAAGTTGTAGAGGATTATCTCAAAGGCACAAGCATGGYAGTAGAGTTTCTGGGGAAGTCCCAGAGGACTTGTCCTGAGAAAACAGCATGGACTGGGTTGAAAGAGGCTTTATGTAATAATTTTTGCTCCACCTTCCTCTGACACTTCAGATGAGTGGTCCTCACCCTTTCCTGAATTAAAAAAGGCAGAGCAGCTGCCTGCTGCTCCTTGACAAACATGCTTTATGTCAAACAGCKCAGGTCAGTGTGAGCTTTCTGTGCCCTTGAGCCGCTCTGCTGTTGTGATCGCTGCCCCTGCCCTTCCTCTGGGAGTGAATGCTCTTGGAAAAGGGAGAACGCCACGGCAGGCTGTGGGACAGGAAACGTGTTGCTGACGAAGAGGAAGAAAAAGGTGGAGCCCAAGATTTTGTGCAAGATCCCCTCCCAAAATCCTCTTAATCATCTTGTGTCACACCCCAGTTTAATTCCAGGAAGTCCTTAATTCTTACCTAGTTTTCTAAGTATTGTCATCAGCAAGAAAAKGATGCTTAAACCAAGTGCTGCTGAGGCCTCTGGAAACCTCCAATGATCTTTGGTGGCTTGACTCTGGAGCCAGCCAAGGTGCAGTGTATCACCTCCTGAAGGCTGGCCATCCCTAGAGTAGCCCTGTAAGCCAAACCCAATGAGCAAATCGGTGTGGAATGGCTCCTCCRTGCTGCAAAGTCTGTTTCATGTTGMATTAAACTCAAAAGCTGGAAAGTTCAGAGCCAGCACTAAATATTTGTTCCACTTTCAAAGCTGAGCATCAGGAAGCCATTCTTTAAATAGTGGATGCCTGTTCTCTGAGCCCAGATGTTCTTATAGCATGGGTCTTGCCAGTTTTCCTTATCTCCTATTTCCCATATGAATGCAGATTTCTACCCATCCATCTTTACCCTTTAAAGCTGGTGTGAGGGGTAGCAGTTGTTCCTTCTTCAACAGAGGTGGCAATAATATTGTACAAATTGTTTTCAACCTTAGTCAGTAAAGCTTGCCACATAAGTGATCCTATTTCTTGCCAGAAGTGATAAATAGGACTCAATTTTGGAGCRCATGAAATGTTAGACAAAATACATTAGTCAAAGACACTTCAGAGTATCAGTTACTTTCCTGTGGTATCTAAGTAATAATTCAGTCCTTAAAACCTTCCACCTGGAATTGGAAAGTCACCTGAGCTCCTGTTGCAGGCATTTAGCAGCAAGTTAGAGTGTGAAGTAGCAGTGAATTGATATATTGCCCTATGTTTCCATTTATGTAACTAGAAACAGCAGTAGACTCCAGCCTGAAATTTGAGATACTGGTCTTTACTAATCCATTTTACTGGGTCAGGCTGGGATGTTCCTGTCACTCACTATCATTTTACACAGGCGACTGTGTAATCTGAAATTATATTTGATAATCTCAAATTATCACAGCCTTATCCCTTCTTTAAATAGCACAGGTTGTGCAAACCTATGGTAATGACAACACACAAAGGTGCACCAAGCATGAACGGTCATCTCCTTATCAAACTCAGGTGTCCCTTCCTTCCTCCTCTGGCAGCTTTTTCTGCCGTAATGTGTGTGCAGTGGAGAGAAGTTATCCTGAGTGAATCAGAGGAATCAAGAGCTAATATTTTAGAGGGGAGCTTTTTCTTTCCATATTGTATCTGCTCAGTTTCCTTGCCCTGATCTGTTGYTCCTTTCRGGGAAAGAAGGTGCTGAAGGAAGGYAGGAAGGTGATCCCCTTGTTACTGTCATGTGCACTGCAGTGCTGGTGAAGGAATCTGACAGATTTGGCTGTCTTTGATTTAGGTGCTGCAAAAAGCTTAACAAATGAAKTGGCTTGGAGTGATGGAGTTGCATCACTTCAGAAAGAGGCTGGTGAGAGAAGGGATAGATTCTACCTGCAACTCTTGCAGCACATTTCTTCCCCTGACCAAAAGAAGAGCAAAGGTGAAAGTTTTGAGAATTTTAACAAGGTTTTCTTCTTTTTTATTTTTCCCTAAGCAATCATGCCTGTGCTCATATGCAGAAATTTTCTTTCTAATCCAGAAGAGGAGACATGATGTAGAGGAAGTCAGAATGACCAAAACAAAAGCACCATTTTCTTTACTGCAGCCTGAGAAAAAATATGTTCTCACTKACTGCACCCATACTCCATCATATTTCAGCACCACAAACTGGAAAAGAAGTCCATTGTTAGGATATGGAAGCCAAAAATAAGGAAAAAATGGGAGTTTTGACTCAAATACTTGAGAAGTGGATAGCAATCTGATAAATTCTGGGGTAAATCACAGAAAGCCAATACAGAACTGCAGTTAGGAAGGAATTAGGAAAAGGTGATAAAATTAATCTTAATCAATATAAAACTGTCTTGTGAACTAATTGAAAAGTCTGTTTGATTGGGAGAGGTAATAGTTTTGATATCTATTTAAACATATAACTATTGAAATTTCTGTAAGACATGATTTTGTTCCACATGATGCTCTGAGTAAAAAACCCCAAATGCTAACAATATTAGTCTCAATAAAGGCATCCAATTAATTGCAATCTGGCTAACAGTCATGCTKTCTAAAGTAATTGTAAATGAGAAGGCATTCAGGATTGATGTTCCTTAGAGATACACCAAAGGGCTCATTCTTTGAGGTTCAGAGTACTCAGTTACTTGGGTTTTGACTCAAGAACATGTGCCATATTTCATGAGACAAAGGCAATGATGATGCAACCAGTGATGAAGAAATAAATGACAATGTCARGGACAGTTGCCTGTTCTTTAGCAACTTCTGCATTGGTAAACTGACTTCATCCACAAAAAATAYRWATTTGAATCTTCAGYTGATGTGAGCTRTGGGCAGCCTTTCARRAAGAATGTGAAAGGACRAAGTTCTTAAACAAAGAAAGATACCAGGATGGTTCTTTCATGGATCCATGTGGTCCTGAATATTTGTGTCAATTTACAAAAACTGTTTTTCAAATTTGTTCTATCACCAGTATACGTTCAAGGTGCTTGCAGACCAAAGATGTGCYTTTATAGCTGTGCCATTTGGCTGGRAGGTTGTGTTYTGGAAACCAGTGACTCAGGCATGTTTATAAGGGATAGTCAGCCAAACACGCACTCCCCATGTGATACAGTGTACCTGAAAGCAAATGGTCCTGTCTCTGATCAGGGTGGATTGCTGAGTAAAGGTCAAGGAGGTGATATTTCCATGTGTACAGCATTAATTACACCATTTCTGAAATGTTTACGGTTTTAAAAGGATTCTGACCGATGGGCAGAGAACAGGGACCGTCTGAGCTGCATGAGCATAGGCTGAACTGTCCTGTTTAAAGAGAGGCAAAAGAATCTAAATCAATTTATTTTGTCAAAGATGACATTTTATATTTATCCACTAACAACTGAAAGCAGGGAGAAAATTAATAATGGCAGATTATCTCTGGACATAGCAAGGTGGTTGGGTGCTGGAGGTGGACAAATTTGAACCAGAAAATAGGCAACAAAAATGTYGTTTGCTTTCAGTGTCAGCAACTAGCCACTTAACTCAGGGCTTGGCTGTTACATGAAGTAAGCACTGAGTCCTTTTCCAAAAAATAGGATTCCAGTAACAAAGAGCTTGTGGTAAAGGCACGAGTGCTGTGGCAACAACGCTGTGGGCACTAAAGGTCAATCAGGCCAGGCCAAGTGGGGCTCGCTGGTTTCAGAGGCTTTAGACAAAACTGATTCCTCCCACATYGAGTACTCTGTGTTTAGCTCAGCTTGCCCGCTCCCTCAGTGCCATTCCTGGTGTGTGTTAAAGGAGGCAGGACACTCCTCTGTCTCCTTAGCTAAGGGCTTTCCCTTGGTCCCTCTGCAAAGGGTGTCCAGCTCTGGGGAGCTGTGACGTGTGAGGAGACCCAGCAAAGGGTCACTGGGGTGGTTCTCTGGAGGCAGTGTAGGGGCCTCAAGGGAGGAAAGTCTGGCCCTATGGATGCTTTGTGCTCTTCTAGTGATGAAATTCCCAGGAGAGGAAAGACAGACTTTGGGTCGGTATCAAGAGCCTGCTCAAAACACAAACAAGGTTGAAATCTGGATCTAGGAATTGGTTTCACCTCATGGCTACCAATTATTTGGTTCCACAACTAGGATAATATTATTGGGTTTGTTCCACTTCTGAACCCTGCAAATACTAAGCAAAGGTGAAGGTTTTCACCATCGTTTGTGAGCTATGGGGCAGCCTTTCAAAAGGAATGTGAAAGGACAAAGTTCTTAATACAAGGAAGACACCAGGATGGTTCTTTCATGGGTCCGTGAGGCACTGAATATTTGTTTCAACTTACAAAAACTGTTTTTCAAATGTGTTCTATCATCTGTACATAAATAATGCAGAGCACATTATTAGGCAAACTGAATACAAACACATTACAGGCTGAGTAAGAGATGTACTACACATTTATACATAGCARAGTCAATATCAGAATGAGTTTCTCAGTTAACTGGGGGGCCTGAATCCTAGTTTTGGGACAGCAGGGACCTGTCAGTGACTGAAAGTCCTGGCTTGTACACATGTGAATCCAGACTGACTATTTACCATTGCCAGCCTTCCTTCATAGATGCAGTAGGGATGAAAATGTTGGACATTTGGCTGCACCCGGATGTAAGAGGAGGCATTTCATATTAGGTAGCAGGCATGCTGTGAAGCCATTCCTTGCTAACTTACGAGATGAAAGGAGTAGGGCAGCAGGCACACCTGTCCTCACAGCACAGTTTTTATGAAGTGATTGCACTCTGAAGAGTGGTGTTGGTGGGAGCAATGTAGGAGGGGTTCACTGACGCCTCTGAGAGGGAGACAGGAGTTGAAAGAGGCACAGAGAGCCATYATTCAGAGTAGAGACAGCAATCTCACTCTTGAATGATCTGCCTCCACCCCCTCAGAGGTCAGCACCGGCAATCCATGAAGCTTCTCTGGCATGTGTGAGCTGCAATGGTGCGGTAAAATGTATGTGCATGAGTATCCATCCTCTGTATGAGTGTTTGATACCTGGGCAATTCTGCTTAACATGCCAGGAGCCAGGAGTAAGTGCCTGCCGAACAAATACACTGAAAAAGCCTTTTGATTCTTTCTGTAAGGCCTTCCTCTTCCTTCCAGTATGAACACTGCAGAGGAAGACTTTTTGCACAGGCTATGAGTTACACATCTCATGGTTTTTCATGTACTTGGAAATACATTTTTATGTACTTCTTGGAAGGCTGAAAGAACCTTGTCTTTACACACATTTGTAGCCCTGATTAATTTCCCAACTGGAGTAAACATAACCATCAGAAGAAGGACTTGTGATATCACTCTGTCTATGCTGGGACCTTCGCTTTGGCCAGTTTGCACGTGGGGTGATTTTAAAAATGTATTTATTTTCGCAGCCATGCTAGAGCCAAAGTACAGAGCAGGTTTAAGGGCTGGGGTCCTACATGTCTTCCTTTCATAGCAATGGTGCTGCCCGTGCGCTTGTTCTGTGCCATGGGACAGATTTAGAAAAGCTTGTTTTGCTAAACTGTTTRCTTGCTTGGCTTGGCATTCCCAAACACTGTGTCAACTTTCCACAGAGCTGTCTCGGTTTTAGGTCTGTTGGGGAATTCAGCTTGACAGCGCTAAGCCTACGAGTGGCATGACTAAAGGAGAAGATAATTGGCTTTATTTTATCTTTTTTTTTTTGTGAGTAATTACACAAGAATTGCAAAACTGCTTTCCAAAAGTRGGAAGAGAGGGTCTGAAATGGATCTGAATTTTCTCTGGGGTGTTTGGGAGTTCGATGAGATGCTACTTGTGATAATTGTGATAGTGACGGTAATTGTAATGCTTTACTTTGGGTGGGAGCTGTTTACAGATGTGTGGCTCATTCAGTGTGGGTTTTTCTGTGGCAGCTCATGTGGCACAGGCTACAGTTTCTTGTGCTTCTGCTGCTAGCTGCACAGAGAGCAAGTGGCAGGGAGTCTGCTTTCATATCAGTGGCAGGAGAGGGATAAAATGTTGGGAGAAAGTTGGAGATGAGACCTGAATACTCAGGGACTGGTCTGTATCAAAGGGTTTCCAAAGTACACAGACACATGTCTTGGCTGACTGAAAGACATTCATGGCTCGWGTTGTCCCTCTTGATCATCTCTCTCCCATTTTAACATTTTGTGTCCTGAGCTCCTCTGTAGATACGCAGGTGGTAACTGCCTGGAGGTGGCTTAGTAAGCATAGGAAGAATGCAAAAGAAAATGGAAATAAAGTAAAATGGAAACATGGACTGTGTGAGCTGGAAACGMAACAACACAGAAAAGTGTGGGGAAGGCTGATGGGGCAAGTTCACACTTTCTCATAGGCTGCTAACAGGAAACAAATAAGATTTGGGCAYGTGATGTTTCTTCAGACCTCTGTACTTGGAAGCTTGTCTGTTGTCCTAATTTCAGTTTCCCTAATGCAAGCTATTGCTGCTCTGAGGCCTGTTTGTCATTTATATCTGTACAGTAGTGTAGCTCTGCCTGTCATCAGGGTGCTGACAGAGAAATCATTTTGCAGGCATTTTTTAATGGAGGGTGGATGCCGAAGGGATTCTGGTTTGGACATTGTTTTATTTGTGGAGGCAAAAATGCTGAAGACTGAAGAAAATAAGTGAAACAAAGAGGAAATGAAACTTTATTCTAATTTCCAACCTAAACATATTACTGACCAGGATAAACATATTTTTAGTGTGTGGGAATGACACTGTCTTTCAGCTGTGGTCACTCACTCTTTTCTGCTTTATTTCCCCACTGGGAGTGTTTTGGGGCAGCAGTCAGAGCCTCCTTCACCTTCCCTCACCCAGGCTCATCTCCTCACCTGGCTGGGCTTYCACTTCAGGAGCCAGCATGAGCTGGTGGTTGTCAGGAGCAGCAGTCCCATCTTTCATCCTGTGCCACCTCCCAGGCATTTGCCCATCTGGAAGCAGAGCTGGCTACTGCCCTGCTCTCCTCACCTTCCAGCAGCCCTCTCCTCCCACACTGCTATTTTTAACCAGCGCTGGAATCTCTATTTGCTTCACCCCGTGGCCTCCTGCTTCTGGCAACAGAAATAAATTGTGAAACTACAGAGTTAACCCCAGCTTTTTCAGGCTTCCCAAAGCCCTCAGCCCAGGCTCAACCCCATCTACTGGAAATTCTCCCCCAGTAACATGGAAAGTGGCACCAGCCTTTTCCTCTGCTAGGACCATGAAAACAGGMTCATACTGCCTTTGTTGTGTACTTGGGAAGAAGCCTGGCACGATATACCTAGGCTTCAGGAAAACATCATCACAACCCATAGTACATTCATAGTTTTTAAGATGTATTAGTTGACAGTATTTTTCTCCTCAGCTTCCCTCGTGTTTTCTGCTATAAAATTTCACCCAGTCTCTCTTTATCATCCTCAGTATTTTTCCACACATGGTGGTCARGAAGGAAAATATATTGTCCATAAATAGCTGCTGCAATTATAAAGTTGTGGGACCAGAATTCTAAACTGGGAGCTGCACTAGAAATACATTTCTGCATGGAGTGTTTGCATTTTGTTTCAGTCTGGCTGTGCTGATCTTGATAGGTTTCAAGCATAATCCATCACCTCACCCCCCAGCTGAAGTCAGTAGGGGCAGGAACCAGCTGATCCAACTGCACAGTGTGCACTATACACAACTATAGCTGGAATAGTCAGACTCCCTTTGTAGTCAGGGAACAGTAAATGTGTTTTGGCATTAATCAGTCTGACCTATTTTAGCTTTCTGCCTAAGTATGAGGACTTACATCTTTTCACAGAGTGTAATTGAGTTGCCAATAATGAATTCAGGTTTGGATATCCACCTCAGCTGATGTGTACCCTCAAACTTTCCAGTTACTTCACCTGGCTCCAGACCAGGTCTTGGCAGATCTTGGAGTTCTTGCCTCAGAAGATCCTTAACTAAGTGGATGCAGTGCTAGTGGAGAGGGGGCCTGCAGGTGACTTTAGCCTACCTGTCCTGTGTGTCAAGAGATATTCATTGATGGCTGATGCTGTTCCTGTACCTTTAATGACAAATAACAGTTTATARTATAAGAATGTCAGAATAATTCAGGTAGGAAAAGGACCTTTTGAGCTCACCCAGCCCAAGCTCCTGCTTGAAGCAAGACCAGCTATGGAATCAGCCCAGATCACTCAGGGCTCTGTCTAGTTGATCTTGAAAACCTTCAAGGATGGAGATGTTGTGGTGTCTCTGGGCAACCTGCTGGTGCTTTTGCTGTTAGGGAAAATGGCTTTCCTCCCATCCRTTAAGAAATTACTCTGTTTTGATCTACAGCTTTTGTCTCTCRTTCTCYCACCACACACCTCTGAAGAGCCTGTCTTGGTCTTCATGGTAACCTTCTCGTAGGTCCAGTTGGGCCACTGAGAGATCACCCCCAAAACCACTGCCTCTCCAGGCAGAATAATTCCTGGTCACTCAGTGTCTCAGCAGGCTGGACACTCCTGCCATGACTATTGCAGTGGCCCTTCACTTAACTCACCCAGAGCTATTGGTATCATTCCTGTACTGGTGCAGGGACACGGGACGGGCGGGACGGGACGGGACGGGACGGGACGGGACGGGAGGGGACGGGACAGGACGGGACGGGACGGGACGGGACGGGACGGGATGGGATGGGATGGGATGGGATGGGATGGGATGGGTGAAACTGGACATGGTGTCCAGATATGCTCCACTGAGCACAGGGAAAAGGGAAAAGCCACTTCACCACATCTGCTGGCCATGCTCCTGCTGGTGCAGCCCAGGGCTCTGCCAGCTGTCCCTGCTGCCAATGTGTGCTGCTAGCACACGTGTAATTGTTCCCTGCCAGCACTCCTGCATTCCTTCCAGCAGCCAGTTACTCTCCAGTCTGCACTGTTCAATTAGTAGGGTTTTGGCAAAGCTTTTCTATGACTGAGAGCTGTGATAAGAAGCAGCAGCCACTCATTCATTATTGTTAAGCTGTGCATTCAGTATAGCTTAAAAAAATCTGAAGTCTGCTGGTATTTATTGGGAACACTTTCCTAATGCAAAAATCTCACTGGGATTCTTCATTTAGCTGAATCCTGACATGAAATAGAAGTAGGAATTTGATGTGTGAACTTTAAACCATTTACGTAAAAAGAACAGTTAATTCTGTTTCTAGGAGATGCTGGAGCTGTTTGGAATGAAAACCATGAAGGCTGCTGGTGTACCAGCTTTTTATTTTCTTTTCAGCACAATGTTGATGTGCAAAATGTTGAATTCACCCTTGTGACTCCCTTGTGAAGCAGGAATGAGTTTCACTCTCTATTTGAAAGGGAGAAGCCAGACACCTCTGAYCTATTTTTAATTGTCAGAAAGTTAGACACGCAGTCCCAGGTTAGGAATCCACAGTCCTTCTAGAAGGGAGAAATGGGTCCCTCCAGGATTTCCTGGATTTCACCTCTTCCCGACTTGTTTTCAGGGTGAGAAATAGCCTGTCTGTTTACACTGGCGCTGGCAGAACTTGAACAACCAGTCTAAATTATTAATCTTTAAGTAAGACTTGGGGCTAAAAATCCTGGTTAAAGCTAAGCSTTGGCATTATGATCTAAGTGGTTCTTCCCCAGACAAGTCACAGAGAACTGAGAATACTCCTAGGTTTTCATCCAAATTAAATAAAGTCTCCAGACCATTCCTTGTGTTGTCTGAGGGGTACCATGGAGATTTGGGGGAG
>NW_026623358.1:986443-1018503 GCF_030028575.1 Malurus melanocephalus
CTCTCTCATTCCACCTTTGGCAGGACTTTTTTCCTCCACTGGTGTTGGCATGGATTTGTTGCTGCTAGGGAGGTGAACAGTGGGTTGTAMTTGATGTTTCCACTCCCATCTCCTTGCATCTGTGATGATCCTGGCAAAGAGAACAGAAACTGCCCTCTGCTCCTGATGAAATGGGACCTAACAGACTTTGTGGAAAAATGTGGCCTTTTGGATGCCAGAGTGCTYGGAGGTGTTCCAAGTTATTGCAGTAGAAATAGCAATATCCCTAATTAYCTCCTCCATGTCAGGAGCTTGTCCACTAATTTCAGTATCACCACTGAACCACTTATTTTCTTCAACACCTCTGCAGAGACCCAGATGGAACCCTGCTGCTAGGAAGATTTGTTGGGGTATGGAAGGATTTGGTTTAGTACAGTTTGACAGTGAATTTTTTTTTACAGTTTGAGACAAGCTGAATTCTCATGTGGAAGGAAAAAAAAAATCACTCGTGTGTGTGCAGCATGAAGCAAAATGGCATCCCCCTGGGACACAAACCACCAGCTGTATTTCCAGTCTTTGGGAATTCTGGCTGGCTTGCACTGCTCACAGGTTTGAGCAGGAAAACTCTTCAAATRAAGGAACTTTAATGTTGACAAGAAACTGTGACTGTTTTTTTCCTAAGTGTGGGAGAGCTCTCTTACACAACAGGCTCACACTAACGAGGAGTGCAGAGGGACCCCGTCCCAGGGACTGTTTCAGTCTTTCCTCAAATGTACCCTGGTGTTTTGACCTAAATGACAGCTAGTCTCAATTAAGATTTAGTTTGGAGGCTGAAAACTATCCAGTGATTTAGTCTCAGGGATTAAGGAAAACAAAAYCTAACTGACGGCTGGATAAAATTCACATTCCTTTCAATTGTGATCATCCTACATCAAGGAAATGTTTGAAATGTTGGCAGTCTTCTGTGGTATGCCTGTGAAAGTTATTATATTGCTTTAAGTAATTTAAGAAAAAAGAACCAAGAGCTATAGCACAAATGTGTTACATAAATCTTCATTTTTACAAAAATAGTTTGATTGATGTCAGGTCCCAGTGGGTGACCTTTAAAAGAGACCACATCAAATGGAGGGGCAGAGATGCAGCTCTCCACCCCCACACTGGCTCTTCTCCTCACTTCTCCTCACCAGAGTGCCTCTAGACAGCTATGTCATCTGTAGCCATAAAATAAATTGAAGAATGTCTGTCTCACGAAAGGCAAAAAMAGGGAGCCCTTTTCTCATCTCTGTTGAAGTGGGCCACGTCCCTATCCGGGCTGAAAAGTGAGTTGAGTACTTGCATGGGGGCTTAAATGATTGCAAAAACCTCCTCCTCCTCCTCTCTCACCCCAGATCAAGACACCTTGTGTTAAGAGGGATGTTTTTTTGTGGGGCCTGGGCAGGGCATAGCAGGGGTTCTAGCTCTATGCCACTTTTAATTTGCTGTTTAATTAATGCAGAAAGAGCATAATTTGCTACTTAAGTCTATCAGTGTTCAACTGTTAATTCTAGAGGAAGGAGAAAGCCCCTCTGAAAATCAAAATTTCTGAAGCAGTTTCTTTCTGAAGTTGTTCGTTTGTAGCTTAGAAAAAGAATATTTTCTGTACTGCTTTGAATCAGAAAGCAGGGTATAATCAGTGCCATCGTTACACAAGGGTGTCTTATTTTTGGAAAGCCATCCTAGAGTGATGTAAGGCAAAGTAAAGTCTTGCTGAAGTGTCCTGCCTGAGCCATTTAGAGATGCTGTACTGGCAAATGAGTTCATCTCTTCAGAGAGAAACAAGCTATTACTCGAGGGAGGTGAAGTTAAGTGGAAGCTGATTTGTCTCCTTGTGGCCTGGGGCAAAGAGGGGGTGGGGGTGTGGGTGATTCGCAGTCACCTACCCCCTGTGACCAAATCCCTGCACCAGGCCATCATATGAGTGCCTGCCTCASTCACATGAAGCTTGTGAAGGAAGGACAGACTGGTGCCCAGCGAGCCAAGGCAGCATCCCTCACTCAGCCTATGAACCTTGGTGACAAGAARTAATTTCTTGCATTTCAGATTATGTGTAAAGTAAGATTCATTTTCCCTTCTTTAATTCTCTTCATGGACACATGAACAAATAACCTCTTYGTGGGTGTTTCAGTCCCTGATACTTCTCCAGAAGAGCCTTTTGGTCCATCTCTAGAATCAGATAACCAGTGGGAGGAAGTCAACAGAGTCACAAGTTACCTTAGAGAAAAAATGTCACAGAATTTAGACCAGCTCTGGTTTAAGCATCCTGAAAGGCCACAGGATCATTTCGAGCTTTTCCTGCTCATGCTGAATGCATGGATATTGCAAKCATTTCCATACAAACAAGTAAGGTCCAGAAACCCAGATTAGGCTTTCTCTGAAAGATAAGTAGATCACAGAATCACAAAATGGTTTGGATTGGAAGGGATCTTAAAGACCACCCAGTTCCAGCTCTTTGCCTGGGCAGGGAACTCATGGTGCAGCAACAGGACTGGTTTGAACACTCTTTTAGGRCAGGGAGCCCAGTGCTGTTCAGGCACAGGACATGAGGGCCTTGATCAGTAATTAGGCAGAGGGAAGCACACAAATATATATCTGGGTTTGATCCTAGTTTATTCCTTACCTCAGGGAGGATGTCTAGGCAATGTATTGAGCATCTCCCTAAAAAGAATACAGGGAGGATCAGTTATGGGGCATATTGCYCTTGCAGGTTTTTTTTGTCATGCTATGTAGACAAAACCACTAAATCTTAAATCAGAGGGCTCACGAAGATTAATTGAGGACCACTAACTTTTGCTCTATAATATACTGCTCTGCCTAAAATTTCAGTGAATCTGCTTATATCTCTTTTTCTTTCTGATGATGATGAAGGATAGCTTTTGATGTGACCTTGGACAGAATGTGTGAGGGTCTGAGCACAGTCCACCATGTGCTCCAAACCAAATCCTGGCATATATGACACTATTTGTTGCATCATTCACAGGCAGACGAGTCTCTTCAGGCAGTCCTCCTGACACTATTAGAGTGTTTTAAGTGTTTGATATTCATGACATATTCTTTGGTTAGTATTTCATTAATTCAAAGTGTTTTCCCACTGTGTGGCAAGAACAATAGTTTCAAATTTTGATTCTTGAAAGTAAAACTTGAAGATTTCTTTAGAATGACAGTATGTGCTTAAAATGTGCTACTTCTGATAAAATGTCTGCCACCAAGCTTGTACAGTAGGGCACTTGGAGAATGCTTTGCTTTGAAAGAGCAAATTTAGGTGAGAGCAAGCTAAGGAAAATTATTTTGTTTGTAAAAAAAGAAAAAAACAAACAAAAACAAGCCATAAACTACGATCAAAGTTACTCAGAGTAGCTATAAAATTATCTGTCATTATCAATTAGTCCACTTTGATTACTGAGGGCGAACTCCAGGAGCAGAGAACAGTCCTAAGTTTTGATGTAGGAGAACAGGTTGGATACAGAGCAGGGGATTGTTAACATGAATCTTACATTTTTGTGTAACAACTCCTTCTAGTTTTGTGCTCTCTGTGGGAAACCACGTAGATTAAAATGCACAGTGTAGTGGTAAGGCGAAAAATTCATTTTTGGGGAAAGTGTTGGTGGGATGACTGGTGGGAGGAATTCATGTGGACTGTTCAGAGGGTGATGGAGAATGCTGTGCCTTCCCCAAATTGCTTCTCCATTCCTCATTCCCCTTCCCGCTTGAAAAACCAGATTCCTGCTTCCCTGTTTCCATTCCTCTCACTTTCAGTCACAGGCTTGAATTTTGAATACCCCTGCTCCAAGGTATTTTGGCTCACCACCTTCAAAGCTTGGCCCCCACACATTCACTTATTTCTGCTATCAGGTGCAGGCTGCCCCTCTCAGCCACTGTGGATCCCCTGGCTCTTCCCAGTGGAAGAGCCAAAGATCATCCCACGAGGCAGCATAGCTGGTCTGATGAAACACAATTTGCTGTAATCAGCCCTCTTTTGTTTTCCTGAGAAGCAGGAAAAACCAATTTCATCTTCCATGCCCTTAGCCTCAGCACAACACTCCAGCACCCATCTTGGTTGAGTTTTGCCTACAGTTTGTACCATGCTTTTACCAGCAAAGATTAACTTTTTTTAGCTGACCCTGTGAAGCAACATTGCTTTAGAGGAAGCCTCAGCACTGAGCTGGATTTTCTCTCAGTTGTTTCCTGGTTTRGGGAGGTCTGTCCATTGTGGGAGCAGCTGTTGGATATGGACTTCAGTGACTTACAAGGAGGTTGCTGAGGGTTGCTTTTGGTGAGGTTAGGCTGCTCCACAGGTGCCTCCAGCCTTGCCATGTCATTTTGGCAGAATTGTTCAGTTCAGTACAAATTCACCAGTGTTGCAAATTACTTAGCAAAATTTACTCCACAAGCATCTTATCCAAGTGTATTTTTGGCCCAGGAGATTATTCCTTCAAATAGTCTGAGAGAGGGCAGAACAATGCATTTGCTGCTTTCAATAYAAACTGTGACTCAAGTCATATCCTCATATCCTTTTGTCATATCCCGTCACACCCTGAATGGTGTAACTGAAAGGGTCTGGGCTGCCTATGGCAGGGCACCACGTAAYATTTCCTGAAAACTCATGCTCATTCCCTGTGCAATCACAGATCAGTTGTGAACAGCTGCAGAAAGTGAAAGAGGGTCAGGTACTGCTGATACAGCTTTGTAGTCATTATTCAAAAAATGTTCACAGATACTTTTCTTACCAAAACATGTTTTACTTCAGAAATCAAAAGCCAATAGCATTAGAAAACAGCTCATGCATCACCACAGACTAGAAGTTACATTATGTTCCTCCATCACTATGAATTGCTTAAATAAAGAATAAATAATTCAACCATATGAAATTCTGTAGTCTAGAAAGCCTTGGAATGGACAGAATTGACTGAGGCAGACCTACGGTGAAATCTGCACTTGCAAAGAGTGATATCTTTTGCCTTCAAAACTCTGTTTTAGTGATATTTGACCTTTCTTGCATATTAAGTCTCTGTTTAGAGAACTATCAGGATATCCTGATGCTTTCAGGAGTGACTGAAGCATACTCTACTGTAAACTCAATGAGGAAAAGAAAACCGAAAATTTCCCATCTGATAAATATAATCAATGATATAATTAAGAGATAATGATCTGTTTGATAATGCATAACTTGGAATAAAGATGGTCTTTGTCCAGAAGTGTTTACAATGTATTTCCTCTTGGCAAACAGCAGGTACATGGGTTTTGACCCCTTTTCAAATAGGAGCGGCAAATAAATTCTCTGCTAACASCCAACTTCCTGATTTGCCTTTGGAAATGAAGCAGGACTTCTCTGATTACTCATGAAACATATCTTTTTTAAACAACTTACCAGGATCCAAGCAGTCAGAGGAGTTAAATTGTGATGAGCAATTGTCACACAACTGAAAAAACTATTTCAACAAAAAAATCCCATGAGGGTAAACCAGCAATTGATTTGGCCTTTAACAAGCACAGACTTCAAAGATGTTAGTGGTGTTAGAAATATCAAGAAGGTCTCTGCACATCTAGAGAGAGAGGGAGCAGGCTGTTTATAAMTGGCAGGCTCAGCTATTGACAGCAGCCCCTCTCCAGAGCACCAGCAATCACAACAGGGAGGTTTTGCCGGCTGGCACTTACCTTGCCAGGGACGCTGTTCCTGATTCCTCCTCTGATCCTTCTCATGGGGTTTCTCATGTCCTCGGTAAGGTCAGTGTAATCCAAGGAAACCACATCTGCCCATTGGCTTGATATGGGAGGCTTGGTTGTAGGAGTATGTTTTTTACTCCATCTCCCCTCTTTTTTTTTTTTTTTTTTTTTGTAAAAGAAACCACAAATGTTTTTCTTCCTGTTTTAGTTATTTCCTCTCTACTTGGCAGGTCTTCTTTTTGACAGGGTCTGTCAGACTTTTGGGCTGAGTGCTCCTTGAATCAGAGAGCCCACAATGGTCGTCTGTGTCTGTCTTGTAGTGTCACCAAATTCGGTGGAGCTGTGATGGGTAATAATTTCATTTTATCACCGTGATTTACTTGGTAGTCCCAAATCCTGAGTATTTTTCTAACCTTTCTACCAGGCTAAAAARGAGTCTTGCACCTCTGAAAAGTCAGATCAAGGCAGGGCAAAACCTAATTAACTCAGGAGAAAGGCACTAATGTCCAGCAGATGGTCATGCTGGTCTCCTTGCTAAGATTCTGTTTCTCTTGTGCTTCATGATCCAAGCTGGCTGCAGTTCCTGGCTCCATTCATTTTGGGSTGTCARTATCAGGGCTTCAAGTCCACAAAAMCTTGTTGCCTGCCTTGCCCTGATCCAGAGGTTATGATCTCTGCAGGTGCAGCAGCCTGGCTGAGGTACGAGCTTCTACTTTTGTAATTATGACCGTGTGTACAAAAATAACCAGTATCAGCTTCAAACTGGCCACAGAGCCTCTTAGCTGCGCTCTCTGGCTTGTGATCCAAGCTGCTCTGGGCTGCTGTGGCTGAAGCAGGGGCAGGCACCAAGCTCTAGCAGCAAGGATTCCTCCCACTTTTGCACTTTCTTCTTGTTAGATGGTGACCCAGAGGCTGCCGGGGTCTCAGTGCTGCTGTGGGCTGTGTTTGAGAAGTCTGCTTCCCACAGAAATGAACCTTCCTTAGCAAAGGCAGGAGTTGCAACTGCATATTTGGGCTGCAAGTGTGTGTTACCTCCAAATAGGGCAGGTGGAAGGCAGAAAATGTCCTCAGGCATTTTGAAACCTTAGAAAATCCAACTAGTTAGACAACATCAGGCCTGAACACGCTGGATATGTTATTCTGATGAGATAAACTATTATTTTCTTAACCTRCACAGTCCTCTGGGCAAACTGTGACATACTGACTAAAGATGATTTCTACTGGTGAAAATAATATCTGTAGGCATTTATAACCTYTTTCATATTAAATTCTGCTGCCCTGAGATTGCTGTTTTCTGTGTCAGTGGAGAGCTGAAGTATTTGCCTGATCCTCAGAAGTGTCATCATAGGTTTGTAAACTCTGAATGTAATTTCAAATAGGAAATTCCATCTGGGATGTGGATAGATGCTCCTGGCAAAGTCAAATAAGAGATATCTTACAGTGAATGTAAGGAAACATATCTGAGGACCTTCCTTCATCCAGAAATGAAAGGACATTTTTGGATGAATGACCCATCCAGAAATGAAAGGTTAGCTTTGTATGAAGAAGAATAACCAGATGCTTTTGCTGCAGTTTGTTGAGCAAAAATATAATTACTTAGGTTTTCATTTCTCTTTCAAGTCAAAGCCTTCACTMCCAGCTTCTCATTTTCTGAGGCTGGACAAACTGATCCTGTGTGTCCAGACTGTGCCAGCTGTGTGTCTTGTTATTGAAATGGACATGGAAGTCAGCTTGTTTTTTCAAGTATGAAAATCATTATTCTCCGAAATTTTCAGTTGTATAATAAGTTCCAGGCCTACTTGACCTGAAAAGGAGATTTAGCACTTCTTCCTGATGGCCTCAGATTTGGTGAAAAACACCAGCAAGGTATTGCTCAAACACCAAAAAAAMCCAGACTCTTCCTTTCAGGCAGTTTCATCTTGTTCCAGGGTGCATCCGTATTACAAACATCCGCTACTGCTGTGTTTTTGGCTTGCAGAACCTTCTCCTCACAGAAGGRCTCCTGGTATAAACACCAGTGGCTTTACTACTGACCCATTTGCTGTCTGTTAATTCTTTTATTCTCTTACTGCCGACAGTGTTGCTTGGCCAAAGTTTTCTGGAGGTATTCCTCATTTAAAACAAATCCTTTTCCTATTCGACACTGATCCAACAGATCCATTTATTCTCCCAAACAATATCTGTAATAGTTTTCCCTAAAGACCAGTGGCCAAATTTTTTCTGCTTTTCTAGATAAAACCGTGGCCAAATCATCCTCCCAGAGCCCTATGAATCTGTATGTTYATAGCCCGTTTTGAGGTAATTAGTGTCTTGTAATGTTTAGGCTCATCAACTCTGTCTGAGCTTCAGCCCCCAGAGCTGTGTCTGTGTGTGCACCCCGGTTCCTCAGGAAAGGTTGTTTTACACAAATCGCTTTTACACAGCGTTGTTGTTGCATGAGACACGAAACAGACACTGCACAAAGTGATACAGCAGGCTCAAGGACTTCTGTAATTGCTCCTTTCCCATTTTCTCTGCCTCTGGAATGTGGCTGTCATGGCAGGCAGCCCTGTTGAGCCCCGTGCCCCTCTGAGACAGGGTCTGCAGTCCCTCAGCTGCTCTCGGAGCACGGCTTAGCTAATTAAGCTTCATAGAGAAAGCCTCTGGTGGTGGCTCGTTTGCACTTTTTTTTCCCCCAATTTTCCAATGCCTTGACTTAAAGTGTCCTGTGATGAAGCTTGCAAGCAGAAAAAATACTCAGGGAGAGGTGGGTGCGCCATCCCAGGGTAAGCTAAGTGTTCTCAAAAGTGGTGTAAAAGGTTGAGTAAGTGGATTGAAAGCCAAAAGGCTTGAGGCTCTTTTCCCAGCTCTGCCATGGAGCATGGTTTCTGGTAAGAAATTCTGCCATGTTTTTAGTGTCTGCTTTCTCTTCTCCTTGGCAATATCAACTGCAGAGTCTCTTTGTGTCAGGATAGACTTTTGGCTTGTATTTTTTCYCAACATAATTAAAAACTGCTTCCTCTCCCCAGCCACTCCATTAGATGGATACATTTGAAGTCATCCTCAGTACAAACCTTGGAAAATGACAGCAAGAAACAAGGAACTAGTGAGACTTGGTCCTAAAAAACAGGAATTACACTTTGTGGGTGTGTATCAGCATGTATCAGTRAGCCCCTGGAAACAGCTTCTTTYGGTTTTCCTAAAAACTTGTATTTCRGATAGATCCTTGTTTTGGGGAYTTGGTTCCACKGAACACTACAAAAAACCTTTTCCTGCTTCATTGGAACAACAAACTACAGTAGAAGTATGCCAAATATAGAGATATTGAAACCAGGTACAAAGTGTTTCCCTCTCATTTTGACACCCTGAGTWAATGCCTTTGCTGAGGGAATGAAGTTGTCTTGAAGCATTGGCAGATACCAAAGAGTAAAACCATCCACTGAGTTTCAACTCGGCTTGTGTCAAAATTACGTGAAATTAGAAGTCTCATTGGGTTTACAAGTGAGGCTATAATTGCTCCAAATTGTGCTCAGGGCATTAGAGATTTGCTGGACGATTCACAGCCCAGAAGGAGCCTTTTACAGTAAATCTGGTCCCACATCTGGTTTGACATTGCAGTCTGAAAATGGGTATGGTTTGGAGAGTGCCAGGAAGGCTGTAGCACAAAGCACTTGATCTGTTTTTCACTCAGTGGAAACAGAATATTCCCAACATCCGTTGGTCTGGATGCTGCCTAAAGTGGTGGCTCTGAGGGGAAAAGACAGCAGTGGCTTCTGGGTGTGTTTTGCAAAACTGAGAATACATGTCCAAGAGGGGGCTTCTGAGCATGGTCTAAGTTGCAGTGTTGCATGACACACAGCTGGATTATAAATGGGTAGACTGAACCCTTTCTGATGCACCTCAGTGCCAGGGGGCAGGAGAAGTTTGCAGGAATCAAACTTGCCAGTGGTGCACAGCTATTGCCAYGGGGCTGGGCCACTGCTGCGTCTCGTTTGGTCTGAAATCCCTGGGAAGGAAAGGTATAGCACAAATTGAGCCATGGCAACAGGCCTGATAGATCCAATTCAGCTGTCCTCRGGGTCCTGATTCACCTCCCACATTTGGGATGTTTGCAGTCTAAAGAAATAGTAGAAATAAGTTCCCTAAAATTAGCAGCTTAATAACTTAATAGTCAGCTTCACTTTCAATTCCTTTTTTTTTACTGCTTTCTAACTGAAAGCTTCTGAGGCACGACTTTCTCTCGGGACACGTAGATAATTGTGGCAAAATTTCTTTGTTTATCTGTGCTAAGGTTAGATTGCCCAAYACCCACTTAAGTAAATAACATAAAACCCAAAGACTATCTTTAGTTACTGCAAAATATTCTCCCTAAAATAATGAAGTAGGTAACTGGCATTGCTTGAGCAAGAGTTTGTTGCATTGTTCCAGTATGTTTTAGTGTTGTAGGAAGAGAGGACATAGCAATATAGACTATCTGGGAGTAAAKCACTTGTCCTTTTTCTGCGTGCTAGGAAAACCAGCCAAGGCTGGCCCTAAGGCAGCAGCTAACCTGACTGCACACATGACAGAGCATCACAGAAGCTGGCGTGTGTGTGGTGTTCTGGCAAGGCAGGGGTGAGCAGGGTGGTTGGGAAGCCTTTTTGGGGAGAAGTGTCAGATAGTATCGTACAGGGAAGAGAAAATGACAAAGGTTTATGTATGGCACCCATTAAGGTCTGTGGGCTGTTGACAAGTGAGAGGTGTTCCAAGTTTTGCTTTGGGTGCAACACCTTTCATCCTTGCAAAGCTGCATTTCTAGGCCAAGGCTGGTACAGGGGGCAGGAGGAGCTTAGAGGAAGGAATTGCTGGGTCAGCCTGAGTGTGACTGGTGCTGTCACCGTGCTTGGTTTGTGTACACAGGGAGGGAACAGTGTGAGGGTGTCAGCTGTGTGCTAATTGATCACAAGACCAGCCGGGGTCACTAACATGACCTGCCCTTAAGGAAAGGAATTAAATTGCCAGGCAGGGCATAAAAATAYCAGTGCTATTTTGTGAAGCAGCAAAAACATGTTATCTAGAAATTTAGTCACCTACTTCCAAGCAAAATCAATTCATACTGGGACAGATGCCTAGAGACGTAATTAAGTTCATTAAGCAGATGATTAGGGGTTGTTTTTTTGCTAGGAGAAGGTATTAAAATGCCTATGGTTTGTTTAGMTTTGCAAAACAAAAGCTTCAAGGGGCTACAATCGCTGTTTACAGATACTTCAACAAATATACCCCGGAAAAAGAAGAAAGATGTTTAGGCTGAAGATCTCTGACACAAGAATAAATGAACCTCAAATGCTCATGTCAGGCCTGAAAGGAGACCTCTACCCATGAGAGTGGGGAGTATTACTCAGATAAAAACCATACCTCCTTTGAAGGTGAAGATGGAAAGGCATTTTATGACCAGGGCTTGGAAAATCCTTTCCACTCTTGTGTCCTTATTTGCAGCAAGGTTTAYAGTATCTGGTGGTGAGAGCAAAAGCTTTTTAGTTGGTGGGCAGTTTTACATGGGGAGTGTTTAGGATCTTCCCTCATGTTTCTAGTGCCTTGCTCTTGCTCAGGTCTGTGCTTCCATGCAAAGAGCCGCGGTGCCACTGCTCTGACTTAGCTTTGCTTTGGGTTTGTTTGGACAAGGGTGAAGTCTTCATTGGGACTGAGCTGCTGGTTCATATGGAGGCCAGCTGTGAAGAAATGAGAATTTCTGTGAAGGGCTGAAGTATGTGCAGGGCACTTGCAGCATTTTGTGGGTTGCGTGCCTTGTTAGTCTTCGCTGTTTATTGCCCTGTTRTTTAAAATTAATGGGAATGGTATGTATCTTGTAAATGAGCATRCAGGATCCTTTCCAAAGTGTCTGTCCATTTATTTCTCTCCTAAGTAGAAACTAAGGAGATSTGCAGAAACTTTTCAGTGTAAATAAACTCCTTTACAAATATTTGAATGTTTTGATTTTATAAGTTAATTGTAAATATTTTTGTCATCGTTCAATTGTTACCAGAAATAACTCAGTCCTGGAATTCACTCCCTGATAATATGTTACATCTTCCTGGAATAACTACATTCCAGAGGTCACATTCTGCAAATAGCTTTCCTGACTTAAATTACTAGCCAAATAGTCTGAAGGATCCTATATGATTGCTATTGCAAAACCCAGTTTTCCTGGTAGCCATCTGCATTTAATCACTCTCAGGGATAAAAGCTGTGGGAGTGCTTCTGGAGCCATGCTTTTCTTCTGAGAGCACATACCTGCAAGTATCTTCATTATTCACATTTTATGTTCTTGTGAAGGATGTTCACACCTCCCATTCCCAAAAAACACAGTAGGGTACTGCACATAATGGCTGTTCATTGTAAAGTTTTACTTCGGCAATAGCTTCAGTATTATCAGTGTGGTTTTGTAAAGAAATTAGGAAAATGCATTTGGGCTTTGTTTAGAGCAGAGCACTGCAGTTTTCATATATGTTTTTTTTTTCTGTAATTTAAGAACTTCCAGGCTTGGTAACAGTTAGAAATCAACTGAGAATCTGGAACAGATAACAAAAGGAACAATTATTCCTCAACTCACAGCAAAGTTATTACTGTTCTCAGGGCAGGACTCAGCTGGCAGGGAGAAGGATGAGGGCTAAAAAGAAATGGATAGAAAGCACAGATGGAGCAATGTTCTTCAGGGGTCACCTTCTGAAGTTAAAAGATCCACTTCACATTATCTCTTTAGAATGGAAGATAGTCAAGCTGCTAAAACAAAACTTTGCAGGACTAATTGATTTCTTGATTATGCCACCTAATTCCTACAGATGTGTGAAGTTAGTAAGGAAGCTGGAAGGCAGAAGGGCAGGGCCTTGGCGTATGGGCAAATGTAGCCCCTGAGAGTGGAGCACTACAGAAAGGCATCAAGCAGAGCAARGCATCACTAATGGGAAAATACAGGAAATTCTTCCTGCAATCTCCAGGGGAAAAAACTTGTGTCAAGATCAGAAGAAAGCAATTATATCTATTTTCTTTCCGTTAAAAAGAGAAGTTCCACAATCATATATACTCTTGCTTCTTYAAAGTGTAATTTATCATGAATGTACAAGCAGAGAAAAAGTTGTTTCTGAACTGCCTATACAACTTTTTTATTTCCTTGTTAACAGTAAAATAGTGGTATGATCCTGATTGTTTAATGAGAAAATGAGAAGGTGGTGGGTCCCTCTAAAACAGTCATTCTTTTTTAAAACATTTTGTGTGAAAAGCATTGAGCTGGGCTGTATATTGAATCCTACAGTGTTTTAATTAAACTGTTTTGAGTTTGAGAGCATGTAAGGAACATTTCTTACTGTTTTACTCGCTATTAGATATACATAACGGATAATTTAATTTAATTAARCCCCCAATTTTTCCCTGAGGAAGCATTTGCAATGGAAAAATGTTTTGTTTCAGCTCAAAGAGTAGGTGATGTGCCACCCAGCAGGACCAGGTACCTAATGTAGCCTCAGCCCTGGCAACCAGGATTATGGCAGAATTTGTTTTCCTTGCAAGCTTTTATAACCTAGGACGTGTTTCTAACAGCAAGACCAGGACTCCACCTCTCTGGTAGAGAGTCCACCTCTCCACTCCAGCTCTCTGGTGACTGTCATGTTTCTGAGGTTCTACTTGACTGCAGAAGACTTCATGGAGCAATTTATTCCTAAACAGCTACAGAGATCCACCACATTGAACAGCACCCTCGGGGCCAGCACTGCGCTGGCTCTGAGCCTGTAAGGCCCCCTAATTTCTCCTGTAACATCGTGACGTGGCTCTTTTTGGAAAGCCCAGGCCTGTCCCACCAAGCTAGGTGGGATCAGTTACAGGGTAGCTGCTGCCAAACAGTTTTGTGAGGCTSCTCTGGAAACAGTCCCTGAACCAGCAAGGCTTGGCTTTTCTAGCTGAGGAGGGTGAGGATCATCGCTGGACTGTGCTCCTCAGGGAAGACAAGATGGACCAAGGCATCAGGAGAGGTTTCTGGGTTGTAAACTGAGGTCTGTATTGAACACTGGTATTGTAGGACACATCAGACTCGAAGCMCACCTTGGCAGCAGCCAGGAGTTAAAGTGGGCGAGTGTCCTCAGAGTGTCCAGCACCTGTCTCTGCTGGATGGGGAACAGTTGGCTGAAACAGCATGGCACAGCTTGCTGTSAGGAAGGGCTGGTTTTCTTCCTGGAGGGCCAGCAAGCATCTGATAAGCTGGAATCATGCCTTCCCCTCTTCTGGTCCCTGTGCAGAGGTGTGTTGGTACATGGCACTGCCAAACCTGCTGGGACCCTGGGCCACCCAGCACGATGTCTGCAGTTGCAAGGCTCTGTAGGGCAGTCACTCATGAGCACGTACTTGCTCCTCACCAGGAAGTGACTCAGTGACATTTGGATGTTGTGGGTGGGCCAGGCCCTGCTCAGTCAGCCAAAACCTGCAGCACAGGGTTTATGCTGATTCCACTCTCTTTGCACTGATGGCAAGGTCTGCTCTGGTGTTAATCCTGCCAATGCAARGGTAACCATCAGCAATTTTTAAGCACCTTGCACCAGCCGAATTAATTTATATCGGATTAGCTTTTGCGTGACATGGCCATGGAGTTCCCCCTTATGGACCTAGCAGCATCTGGGGATGTACTGTTTCTCTTGAATGCTGCCCTGCCTGAGAAAAAGGAACAGGTATGTGGGYCATCTGCCCTTGTGGAAAGGGTGGGGAGGAGTAGAAAGAGAAAGGGAAGAAAGTTTGCCTGCTGTGAAATGAGGGCAAAGTGTGACACGCACRCAGCAACCCTAGGAGAAAGTTAACCCTGGAACTCAGCCCTGACTGCCCTTTGCTTGCAGAAGAGCTGGCAACCCCTGGATGGAACTGCACCTACAAAGGATGAGGGAGGACAGAGAGATCTTTTATTTAAAGAACCTTTCCAGAAAAACCTGCCCATGAGGTTATTCTTTTGCTGTTCAATAGCATTTGTTGCAAGAGAAAGAGTACAATGTTCTCCCGATTAGAGGACTTTGTGTTTTGGACTGATTCAGAGAGGCCACTCACAAAGACCTCAGAACAAAACTAAAAATAGCTTACTTCACTTATACCAAGGAAACACTTTTTTTTTTGGCCAAGAAATTGCAATCCTATTTTCTATGCCCACTGATTTTAGAGGGCAGAGTTACATATCTCTTAGTATTGTCTTTTTCTGAGTAAACCCCATTAGGAAGGTCAGGGTTGTTTTGTACTTTGTTTSAAATATCAAATATCAGCAGTATTAGATAATGTGGATTATCATTTTATAGCTATGTACAGTTTTATGTGTTTTAATTACTGGTAGAGAAAGAGTTCTGTGGGACAGCTGAGGCTTGGAAACAGACACTAATTAAATAAGCAAAGTGTGCTGAGGTCTGTTTTCTTCAACTGTAGCAATAATAAGATTCTCTTACAGGTCAGGACAAACTTCCTCCTCCCCCTATCGTCTGAGCAGTGGGTATTAAACACTGTAGTGCTTTCATAATCATCAGATTTACATAACAGCAGATATACTCAAAACACAGAAAGAAATTGGGCCAAGAAATCCACAGTGGCTGTTCCAGTAGCTTTCCAGAATCCCTGACAAACCCCACCTCAAATCCCCAGCTGCAGCTTGACACAAGAAAGCCTCTCTTTTCCTGTGAATCAATGCTGTTATGAGAAAAACATCAACATTATTAAATAGGTAGAAAGGATGATCTCTTCAGGACAATGTAGAAACATATCCAAGTTCAGCCTGGTCCCACTTCATCTCCCTTCCAATAGCTTGGGACTAGGAGGAGCATTACTGCAAGCTGTTCATACCTTAGAAACTTTAGCATCATTGACTACTTGCCTAAAATAATCTGGAAGTCCAACAGTTGACCCTAGAAGCATGGAAAAAGGGCSCTAAATCATGATCAAGAATATACCTAGGTTGTAAAATATGCCTGCATATAGAACAGGGGTGAAATGTTGATAATCTCTTTCAACAACATTACTCTTTTGGAAAATTATGGTATTTTAGCTCTCATCTGGGCTGCTGAACAGTTTTGTTTTTTTTTTAATGGGCATTTTCTGTTGACTTATTATCTGCACACTGATCATAGAAACCCAAGAGCTAAAAACACCGAACCTTTGTCATCATGTGCCTTGTTCACTCTCTTCCTTAGCAGAGCCAAGTCCCTGGGGCTGGTTGGATGCTGCAGTAATGGGTATTAAAACACACTTTTGTCAAACTTGGTGCAGAATACTGTAATATTCCCAGGAAAAAAGCTCTCTGAGGCATGCCATTTCCAGTGTGCGTATGTGTCTGTGTCCACGCTTGCTATACTGCTCCCCACAGAAGGGAGATAAGAATGGGATTATCCCATATCTGCCCAGCTGCAGGCTTTTCAGACCTTTCTCTCAAGCATCTGGTGCTGGCTAGCATCAGGGGCAGGATATTGACCCTTGTTTCTAAGCAAGTCTGGCAATTCCCACATTTCCAGGCACTGGACACAAACAGACTGTTTCCTAGTGCAGGACAGCTCATATTTCTTGCCAATGCTGACAATCAAATGCCACTTTCACATTCCCTCTTACTCCTAATACACAACCTCGGGCTGAAGGTCAAAGGGGAGATCCTGGATGTTCCCATGCAAGGAAAATCMATTTAGATTCACAAAAGACAGAACAGTCAGTGCAAGAGGTCACTGGATGGTCTCAGTTGCTCTTCAGGGTTAGAAATTTGAACGKGGAGGAAGGAGGGGCATGAATAAGTATCAATTGATGGAGCAGGATTACTGGAGGACTGGTAGAACCAGAGCTTGAGAAGAGACAAAGGCAGAAGGGCCATCTTCAGTAGAAACTGACTCATCCGACTGTGCCAGGACCTGATCTGTCACAAAATCTCATAAATATTTATAATTTCACCTCAGTTCATCCCATTGGGAAACAGGATGTCCACCAGGCTTTGTGGACATTTCAGATCCAACCTGAGATGTTGAACTTTCAAGGAGAAATTTGATACCAGATATGTTGCCTTGACATAAACAGAGAATGACACGATTCCTTGCACAATGCTGAATGGAGATAATTTTGAGCTTAAAGCACTGGGGCAAAACTATAATTCTGCTCTCCTGGTGTAGTGGGAAAAWCTGCTTGGCTTGTAGTAGATGATTTAGCTGCAATTAGAGCTGAGAAACACTGTCCAAGGGTTTCTGGGGTGATTTTTTTGCCTTATAAAGATGCTCAAAGCAAGAGTCAAATAGTTTTTGRAGGTGCCAAGGCAAAAGTCTTTGAATAGAAGCAATGGAAAAAGCAGCTCCAAGGGCAGTGTGTGTCCCCCCATTACACGGTTTATGGGGGAGATATTCATCCTCTCCACCTCTGCTCTCCTCTTGCCTCTGCTTTCAGGCTGCTGAGTGCATTGGCAGTCTCACCAGGATGAGCTTATAACTTGCACTGGGGGTGCTGGGAACTCAGTGTTGCTCTGTGTTCCAGCTAAGTGACACAGAGGGAGACTCTGTTACTTCTCTGATGTCATCATTTGGTAAAAAACACCCAATGACTGAATTCCCCCTTCCTCCTCACTGCATTTTTGATCTCCACTCAGTAATAACGCCTTGCACAGCTTCAAATTCAAGCACTAAGATCCCCACTGATAGAGACAGTTCTGCAGTTTTCGTGTGCACAGCAGAGCATTGCCTCTCTCCAAGGGTGGGATTCCTCCTGCAGAGTCTAATGCCCCATCAAATTGAGCAGGGTTGCATCAGAAGTAGAATATGAATCAGGATCTTCATTTGTCATTTAGTTYTTATTTGATGTGGCTATAAATAGGTCATTTGGCTGCAATTCTTATTTCCAGATTTTTTTTTGTTATTTTTTTAACCTCAGTTTGCTTTTTTAGACCACAAGCATGTGATGGGTCTAAAAATGTCAGATTTGGAATTGGAAAGAACAGATAACTGAGGCATGGCTCACTCCTGTCCCAGGCTGCTCGCTGCCTGCCTGTTGTGGGCAGAACAGGGCCAAATGATCACTCTTGGCACAGTCCCCAAGGGTTGCTTTGAGTTCCTAGGAATTTAACCCTATGACTTTGACCTTTGACAAGAACACTTAATTATTTCCAGCTCTCCAACCAGGTCATAAACTGGTCCTTTAGAAAAATTTCCTGCTCTCCATAAAACAGACCTCTCAGCTCCTGTCATGGCAGAGTTTACATTCTTTGAATGGAGTGGCTTCTTGAATCAGCAGGATACTGTGGTTGGGTTAAAGAGTTCAGCATTTGGTTTYGTTTTCAACAGGAGATGAATCCGTGCTCCAAAATGCCATCCTGTGTCCAGACTTTGTATCTTCCAAACTTTTCCTTTCGCATATTGTTTCCCCAGAKACTGGAATTTGAGATTGTTCCTTTATTAAAACCAGAATTAGTCTCCAAAATGATAATAAAAATTATTCCACTCTTTTCTTATTTTCAGTGTATTATATAATATATATATATATGGGTAACAATCAAATTTCTTTTCATCCAAATACCCAGTTGTGGCTGCTTTGTGGTCCTGTGAGCCTTTAAGTTTCAGTAACAGCCTGTGAGTTCCCTCAGATCGAGCTGCATGCGGCATGCTTTCTGTACAAGGTGAGAGAAACCTTTCACCTTTTTCCATAATGCTCTCCATGCATTCATTTTGTCAGGGGCACATTCCTCCTTCWGTCCAAAAATAAAAAGTGCAAAATGTCAGTGATGCCAGGCTATTCAATAAATTGGGAGGCACAGCACCAGCTGCAGCCTTAATGAAGAAGTATTTCATCCCACACTCAGTCAGATTTAGATAAACACACATCCTCAGCAAGCAGGATGCAGCAGGGAGCAGGGGCTCTGCCGGGCAGCTTGGCAAGGCTCCTGCTTTCAGCAGCCCTCGGGTCCCGTGTTGACCTCTGTGTGAACATCACTCCCGGTAAGGAGCTGCTGAAAGCATCGCAGCCTCGCTGAAATAATCGTAAGGTTTAACAGAGAATGTAATTCTGCCTTCCCGCTTCACAGATTTACCAGAAAGTTGCTGCTTTTTCCTTACATGGGGATGTGGCTGGTGAARACATTCTTTTCAAATGAAAAGGCAGTTCTTGGTACCAAAAACCACTTGCCCACATTTTTAGCTTGTAAAGCAGAAAAACAGAGCTGAAAAMCAAACTTTTACTGAAACACCTATTTTTAGACTGATTTCCCAGCTTTTGCAGCCCAAGCTTCAGCCTGCCAGGTCTGAGGCAGAGCCCAGCACACTGGAGCTGTCCCAAAGCACTCAGCTCTGGTCCAAATCTTTGTTTGCATCAGCCCAGGTGTGGAGCCTTGGGTCAGACCAGGGTAAGGGATCGCTTGGAATGCCTGCAATGCAGGAGGATCWGGTCAAGCCTGAGCTGCAGCCGGGAATCCATGATGTCCCCATGCCTTCACCTCTGGATTTGGAATTATTGAGCAATCAGCTRCAGGGCCATCATGGCTGGCAAAGCCTGAGAGATGTCAGTGAGGAGAGAAATGWCAACAGCCTTTCCTTACCCCACTGTGAGGAGAGGGAAATAGAAATGTCTGCATTGAAGATTGCCTGTGGCAACAGTGATTGTATTTCTTGCTCTGCAGAGAATGAATTAATTTAGGCAGTGACATTATAAAGCTTGTCTTGGAGAGCAGAAAGCAGCTGTGAGCACCTTTCTTGTTTGGARGTTGTGCCCCATGCCTGGGAGAGGGCTGGAGCCCTGCATAAGACATGGGAAGTTCCAGCCCTTCCCCTGCCTCCTGGGGACTGCCAAYTTCCACCTTAGTCAAATGTGGGAACGAAGCCATAGCTGGGCAAAGGTGAAAAAAAAAAAAAGGTGGAGAGAAAGCTATTCAGGCCACAAGCCCTCAGGAAAAGGGCTGCATTTCGAGATAAACCCATTTAACTCTAAACACAAAYGGTGTGTTTGTAAAAAGGCACAGAATCTCAGCTGCTGGAAACAAAACAGCGATAAGTGGCAATGCTGAAGCCTGTCTTGAAGGGTTTGTATTTTTTTAAAATGTACTTTTGTCCGTTCACAGCCCCGTACACAATGTCCTGAAAATATCTTCTGCTGCCTTACCCTCACCAACAACATTTTGCAGCAGATGAATTGCATATTGTCTCCCATAAGTTTTCAATTCAAGCCTGCAAATGACTGGCTTGTTAAATTGCAATTCCCCACTGCTGGAGCTGGATTCTCACCCAGACACTGCTTTATACTGCTCCAGCAATGCCAAACTGCTGAACTGCCAGTGTGGTATAAAAGAGACCTGGACATCAAAATAAACATTCTTTCATGTCTCTAGAATATTTTCTGAATCCTATAGAAAAAAAATGTCCTTGCATATTAATATTAATATTAAGAATAATAATAATAATAATAATAATAATAATAATAATAATAATAATAATAATAATAATAACCCAATTCACCCATTTAATGTTCCTACTCACCAAGTACACCATATCATATTTTAAATATCATCTTTCAGGGCCCTTCTCTTTGAAGAGTGAAGAAGTTTCATGGCATAAATATTTTCCCTGTGAGGTTAGGAAACCAATGTGTCGGACACTGTATTTTTTTAACAGTTATGGTATATTAGATCATGGTCTTTTGTGGTTAGGTATGACATCAGGGCACCACAAAGCCATACCAGGAGARTCACATGGAGGAAAACATGTTAGCTTAATAGCTTTCAACCTTCAAGGGAATTCAGGGAAGCCAAACCTGTGTGTGTGGAACGATCTGTTGTTATTCTCACAAAGCTAAGCTGAGATGACTTGCAAGTATGCATACTTATAAGAAGTTYTGAGGAATAGATAAGGAGAAAAGAATTGCTGTGTGCATATTCCARCTTCAGAAAAACATCAGCAAGGCAGCCAGGCAAGCCACTGCCCTCATTCACTCTTTAGCAAATGCCTGATGATTCACCTACAATGAGCAGACCTTGGTATCAGGCTTTCCGAAGTGGGAAATGCATCCCAAATTACTAACAGTCCCACCTTCGAATCTTGGTGTATCTGGCCTACTGCTTTTGTAATGTTCCCATCTATCCTTTCCATTTATCTACTGTTTTTTTCCCTTAATGTAGGTCCCACAATTCTTAGACCTTTCAGCCAATATCATGAGGAAGCATACAAGAAAAATAGCTTTTCTTGAAAGACAGATCTACAAGAACAAGTGCCAAAATGCTGATGGGCAGCTGGAGCACAGTGATGCCTCAGGTTGGTTGCAGGTGATTTAGATGGGGAGAAGAGACCCAGACCTGTCTGGATGTAATCTGCCTTGTGGGGTTTCCTGTTTTGGGGCTGGGTGGTGGAGCTGCCCTGATTTGTCAYGGGTGCAGAGGGATTAGTTCCTGCCTTGTGCTGCCTCCATCCTCCTGCAGCTCATGCTGTAACTGTTCTCCCACCCAGAACAGATGGGAAGCCTGGTTTTCCTCTACCTCTACAACCACAGTCAGTGATGGCCAGGGAGSAAGGGCCCCTCCAGGACATGGAGCACAGCTCAGGGGGAAAACAGTTCTCAACTCTTGTGACAGGCAAGCAGTCATCCACAGGGATTTGCATTATCTGCTGAGGAGGCCATTGCTTCCATAGAGCTCAGGTCCTCGGGTTGGAGAAGGGTTTTTTGGGTTGATTTTTTTTTTCCAGGGCAAATACCTTCAGCTTTACTCAGAATTTGCCATTTCTGACGTGTAAAAGCACTTGTCTGCCTACAAGGTTTTCTGCTTTCCCTACCTATCCTAATTGGTCTGATGAAAAATACTGCTTCTATCCATAAGCTTTATTTTGGCCAGGAGATACTCCATCCCTTCCCCAGCAGATAGCAAGGTGTGGTTCCCATTGCTATCCTTTTATTTTGAAGGACAGAGAGATTCTGTATCCCTGACAGGCCTTGGAGAGCTACAGCTGCCAGCAGTGTCTCCCGAGGTGTGTGCCTGCCTGCATATGTAGAGGAGATATCTCAGTTTGCAAAGGCAGTCCCCCTGTTGCCATTTCTTAGCCTTTAAGTCGTCAGCTTTGTAAGCCAAATGATGTCCTATCAGCACAAACTTGCATTTAGGCATGCAACAAAGTGCCTTCAAATGTACAGATTTATTGACACAATGAGTGCATTTTTTCCTCCCTGGAATGGGTAAAAGGAATTGTGAATTCAAATGTATTTCATAGGCTCTGTTCTCTGACTTTTATTCTTTTTCATCCTTGTAATTTTTTCACAAATGTTATGACCTTCTGTTCTCAATGGGGCTTTCCTTTGCAATATGTAGCTGAGATTCATAAATGTTTTTTTTCAGAAACAATTTCATTCCATTCAAACTTAACCAGTCTGCTCTGTATTTTGAATTCATTGCACCCTTGTTATTACAAAGGATATGTATCTCGAGAATTCCTGTTGCAAATTTTTAAGGAAATCTGATTAAAGAACTCATTCAGATTTATTGTTCTTTTCAGCCACTTACAGAGAATCCACAAACTCAGTGACAAAAATTGTGGATTTCATTGCATGAAATTGTAGCAACTATGAAGCTGAATCAAAACAAAATGGACTGGATTTTGACTTCCTCCTCCTGTCATTGTCCTTGCTAGAAGATATGCACAAAAGCAGTGATAGCAAATGTCACCAYAGTGTGTCTTATCAGCCCTTACACAGGGAGATGAAGAAAAGATACTCCTGATAACACTTAAGGTTATTCTTTTTTTAGATCCAACATGTTCGCAACATAATGGAATAGGATATCAGTTCCTCTGACTGYGCATGGGACAAACCCCTGAGAGCCAATCCATTTGTTTTGCTCACAGGGAACTGCTGCTTTCTGCTTTGGATKTCATAGCAGCTTGACACTATCTGAGATATTGTCCTCTTAAATTGCCTTTAGTGTGCTCAGGGATTTTTTTGATGTTGTTACTGTTAGCTGGGTRTGCTCTGGTCAGGGATTTGGAGGGCTCCTGCGGTCCAAAGCTGTGACATGGTTCTAAACACCTGCATTGCTCCCCGACCCCACAGCCTGGGGTGAAAAGCTGAACCTGCTCTGCCCTGCAGCTCTCTGGGGTGAGTACTCATGGAAGGCAACTGAGGCTGCAGGAGGTGTGAGCCTTGGAAAAACAGAGGGATCCCRTTTGTTTTGCAGTTTGACGGAGAAATACAGCAGGCCAAGCTCCTAGGTATGTCCTGGTGTGCTTCACCAAACACTGACCATCTGTAGCTTGATTCCAGATTTTCAAAGCACTTTTCTGAGTGATTCTGGGTGGGGAGGGGAGGATTTCAGAAACACCTCAAAGCTGTGTTGYGTGTTTATCTCCTCCAAAACAGCCCCCAGTTTGTGCAGATGAGAGGGGAGCCCCGTGAGAAACACATTTATCTTTAGACCTTCCGCAAGGGTCAGATATTTCACGTGTGCTTTGTGTCACTGGGCTGGGGATGCCTGTACTTCTAAGAAAGGGGAAATGATGCTTCCCTGCCCTGGGTTGTTGCAGAAAACAGTTTTTTAGTGGTTGTCAGATATTTATCAGAGAGCAATAAGGAACTTTCTGGCTTTCCAGAGAAGCATTCAGTGCACCTTTTCTTAAACCTCCAGATGATGATGATGATGATTGTCAAAGAAAACCTTTTTCAAGGCACTGAAAAAAGASGTGTTTTCCAGAGGCTGGCAGCACCCCACAGCTCTCCATGAAGTTGCAGGGAACTAGTTCAGGGAGCAGCAATGCCAAGCAGCCCAGCAGGSAGGCAGCTTTGTGTCCTGTCTGCAGGTGTTGTGGAGAACAACATTGCCCTGGGATGGTCTAAAGGAAGAATTACAGTGGAAAATTTAGGAAATTAGTGGTGTGCTTAGCTTCCTTGTCAGTCTAGGAGAAAATAATCCTCTCCTTCCTGTGTTCTGTGACAAAGACAGAGGATAAATAATCTGGGCTGAGAATGATACAAAAGAAGACCTTAAAAGTTCTGGAGTCCCTGGTTTCAGGCCCTTAGCAAAGGCTTGCTTCAAGCTGCAAAAAAAGGAGTTTAAACATTCCCTAGTTAACCTCTTTTCTTTGTCCAGAGTCTTTTCATGTCTCCAACTGCTGTATTCATGTGCTTCCCCAGCAGAAAGGGAGCCAGGCACAGGACAAGTGAGTCTGTAAGCTTGGAGATTCTTTCTCACAACATTGGGAGTGCAGAGTGAAAAGTTAGAGAAAAGCAGCAGTGGCCCTTCTCYGTACTGTTTTGCCCTCTTTTTGCATGATCTTATCCCAAAAGCTGATGATTATTACCATGTGGATTGCTATATTGGTGGCTTTCCATTCCAAGTGGAGGGCTGAAGTTCTGACTGGTCTAGTTCATCACAGCTATGAATAAAAAACAGCAGATGAACGCCATGTCCTTGGACTCTGCATTGTCTAAGGTGTGACTCCTACTTTTATTGGWGTGCTACAATATATGTTATAGATCTCTGATCATGAACAGAAGTTAGATAAATAGAGCTGAGACAACTGATAATGGCMAAGAGTATAAAACCCCATAGTTGTTCACCGTAATTTAAAGGAGGAAGTGTCTTTTTTCTAATGCTAACAACTTCCCTTGGCAAAACAGGCAGCCTTTCTAAGAGCATAAATGTGACTGCCAGTGTATAAAATCTGTTTCTCTTCTACTTTCTGTATTAAACTGWGTAAAAGACCACTCATTTGAATCTGCACAAATAAACTAAACCTCTTGGAAGCTGATTGAAAGAAGGATTTCACTAGTTATTTTTCAGGCAGTTCTTGGCTAGTTCTGGCTGCACAAAACATAGAGTAAACAAGACCCTTCATCCTCCCCCTTYCCCCAGTGAGCAAGATGGACTCGATGTTGTAGAAAAACATGTTTTTGCCCTGTAAGCAAGCTGTTCATGTGAGCATGGTCTAAARAAGCAAATATCTTGCTGACAACTTTTTTTCAGAGACTGCCTCTAAATAGACTTCAATTTTCAATCAAAAAGAAATATTCCTCTTAATTTTTATAATGGAAGTAATCCCATAATGTACTTAATGCTGGACTAGATGTCGTTGATACCGCTTCCTAGGAAATTCAAAGTAAAACTGTAAGACTGATGGCAAGTCAGAAGCTCTCCTGGAGGCAGCAGAGTGAGATTTTTCCATTGCATTGTTGGTACTTGATGGGAAATTTGTTTAATGTGGTAAGAATCTGGACCAGAAGAGATGGAAACAGTAAACTAAATTAGACAGCTTTGGGTGTAACGTGAGGGAACACCTGTTGGAGCAGCAGGGAAGCTCCTGGGAAAGTCTTATTTCAAAGGACCATGGAGAAATGGAGCACCTTGCTTGTGTGTGGCAATTTCCCCCATCACCACTATGAGCTTCTCTAACAAGRACTCAGTGAAAAAAAGCAGTCACATTTAATCATTTTGCTGGCAGATCACATGGAGTTTCTTTAATCGTCCTGTGTTCCTGCTTTCAGCAGCTGAGGAGGACAAATACAGTGGAGCCATCCTTGACCTTTCAAGCCTTTTGCCTGATAGCATTTCTCTCAATTTTCCCCTGTGACGATGATCTTGGAGGAGTCTGCCTCAGAGAAGAGGTATGSGTGGGAGAAGAGGGCTTAACTATGAGACAGGGTATAAGATATTCCCTGAAACCAAGCTTGTGATCATTTGCCCTGTCACAGCTCCTGCCTTCTCCCTCACAGCTCTGCTGGATGTTGTGCTTCCATTGCCCCGTAAGCTCACAAACCAGCCTTCCACTGGGGAATGTGAACAGATGGGCTCTTCCAGCATCTCCTCTGGCCTCTGCAAGGCCTCTGTGTTCAATGTTTTAGTRTCAACAGTAGGATCAGATAAATTTTATTCAGAATTCTGGTAACAGGGAGGATGGGGCCATTTAAATGTCAAGCATTGGCTCCCTGCCTCATGGACCCAAGAACTAATTACAGTGAAACGGTTTTAGTTTAAACAGATTTCTTACAAAGGTATTTGTTTTTTTAGCACACATTTGATAAGGGGAAAAAATTAGAATTAAAGTAGTTAGATTAAATAAGTTTAAAGCATATTAAATTCAAAGCACAAATCAGAAGTTGAAACAACGTCCTTCCTTCCCCACCCCAACAAAAGAGAATATCTGGATTTTCTGACTGGAAGTTCACTGGTGGGTGACTGAGGACACTTTTGTTTTGCCCTTGGCCACACTTCTTGCTTGCAGGCTGCCCCTCCTCAGGCCAGCCTCAGTCACCCTGCTTAAAAAGGGAGTGTGATGATATCGACCTGTTTGTCAAMATGCTTTGGGATCTCCCTGAGAAAGAGCCAGGTTTGCCTTTGCAAACTTTGASTGTTTCACATTGATACTGTCCTTCATCTTGGGAAACATTCCGTGCTATATTTGGGCAGGGTTTAGTGTTTYTGATTCATTCCCAGGGAATTCCAGACTTCAAGATCTTCCCTTGTTTGTAGGTATTTGCTGACTGGTTTACTGAATAAGCTGCTCTGAGGCTGTTTGCTGTACTTGACACCACTCACCCATTCACAGGACTGAGTCAGGCACCACCAAGGCTTACACAATGAAAATATGGCAAAGGGAGGCAAAACCCAGCCTTGAGCACAAGGAATGGCGGGGCCACAGCTCCACCTCCCCACGCCTGGGCTCTGCCGGGATGTGAGTCAGGGCTGGCTGAGCCGGGGACTTGTGGCTTGATAACAGGGGAGGACAAAGAGTGGCTGCTATCTGGTGTGCACGCATAAGTGCTCTCTGTGCAGACAGGGTACTTGGCACGTAAACCCATGAGCTAAGCTCTACAGGCAAAACGTAACTGTAATAAAAATATACTGAGAGCATTTTGTTTATGGTTTCTTGCTTGATAAAATAATCTGCCAACTTGCGGCAGCTCTTTTCCTTAATAACTTGCCTTTCTCCTGTAACACGTTTTAATGATATTTCTAACACATAATCTGAAAAACCACAGAATTTTCAGAATATGCCTCATTATTTTGAAGTCTCCTGCAGGGAAAAATATACAGTTGCAACCTGCTTATGCTTTCTCATAAATTGATCTCAAATCTTGCATGTGAACACACCGTGGTCTCACTCAGAGTGACATTTTCCATGAAACCCCACAGCTGTCCCTTAATGGGAGATTAGGGCTTTAACAAGATGACTTTTTATTACTGTTGTTGTTTGCTCACTTTGAAACAGGCTTGTGCTGTGTGCTATCAATTACATTGCAAATCATGTGATGTACTGACTTGGTACTTTTTTTTTTTTTTTTTTAAGAAAATGAAGCTCCAAATTTTATTCAGTCTGGTTTTCTCACAGTTTCAGAATTAGTTGTCCAAGCTCCTCACTATGGCAGCTGGAGATAAAAATATAGAAAATATTAATCTCCTAAGGCTCAGGAATGTGACAGAAAATATCCCCCCAAAGATCACGTKCAGTTTGGTTCTGTGGGAGCGGAGAAGGTGAGGAGGAGGAGGAGGAGGAGATACAAAAGCTGGCACGGGATGTTTGCAGTGAGCATTGCTGTCTCAGTGGGGCTGCTGGCAACATGTGGCTCYCGGGGCTCTTTGGAAAGTTTTTGCTCCTTAACCTCAGAATCTGGATTCTTCCAGCCTTGTTTAGTCTTTCTAGGCTCTTTTAAAGGTCAGCTGAGAAAAAACATGGATTAACACTGCCAGAGGGAGCTGCTGCTCCTCTCCCYGTTTGGCCATGCAGGGGAAGTGTCTAAAGCATGGTTTTGTGAGAGAAATTAGCTGTTTCTTCTTTCTCCCTTCCCCCGTAGTGAATTTTGTTCCCTGAATGAATGAGACAGATTTAGTACCGATTATATTCCCAACAGTCCCTGATTTGCAGCCTAAAAATACTTCCAACCCCACAAATATCCCTTGTAGTCCACAGCTTTTTCTGGAGCTGAGGCTAAACAGAGCTGATGCCATGGGCTATTTTTATACAGCCATATCTAAAATACTTTATTTATGTAATTGTGAAAGGGTGCACAATACTTTTTTGGTAAATAATTTCGATGTTATTGTTTCCATTTGAGTAAATTGACACATTGATGAACTTAGATGGAGCAGGAATTTCTTTTTTTTTTTTCAAATTATTTTCAACTTCTTAAAGCACCAATTCCAACCCGTCTTCTTCCTCTGAGTCTCCTCCCACAGCAAACATGATGGAAACACCTGCCAGGGGTGGGTCAAGCTCTCAAGGCAGTGGCCTTTGCTCTCCARGTAAGAGCAGGTGAGTAACAGCAACCTTCTGGCCCCAGGCCAGAGCAGGGAGGGTTGCAGCAGAGTTGGCACATTCACTCACAGCTCCTGCAGAGTCCTGTCAGCCCCACACCCTCATGCTGTCCTGGCAGCTGTGATAAGCCACCAAAACTTCACAGAGAAGTTCCCGAGATGGTGGCAAAGACTGAGAACCCAGATGTCCAACTTTGAAATATGATGAATAGTTATCATTAGCCATGTCAGATACAAGCTGGAGGCTTTACCAGTTTCTGGTTTTCTTCTCCTTCAATGCTGCTGAAGTGGTTGGGCAGACAGTCTGTTCTCTGTCAACTCCCACTATCACGTTTTTCCTTAAGCATAATATCAAAAGTGCTTGTATTTTTATTTTTAATCAAGATATCCCACTCTCTCCTGCTGTGTTTACACTTCTGCCAGCAAATCACTGCTTCTGCCCATGTACTTGGCACCCACTTGTTTCTCACTAGCGATCCAGGTGGGCACAGCAGAGCCTTTGTCTCAGAGCCATCCGCTGGAATAAAAAGCTTATTTTGGCAATTCAAGCAATTGCTAGTCTGCAAAATTGGAAAATAGAAGYTTGGAGCAGAGAATGCTGCTGACTGCAGAGCTGTTTCAAAAAGAAATGAAAGAAAAGAAATTAAATCAGTGCAGATTYTCTCCATTTTTGTTTTCTCAAAGTCAAATCAAGGAAATTAATATGGTTTTAATTTTTATTCAGGCTCAGCTTTAGCAGCATCTAAGAAAACAGGTATGAAACAGGTGTGGCTGAGATGGTAGGCAAAGGCCTTTTTTCCATAAGGAGTCAGGTACCTAATGTCAGTTTGAGGGGCTTCTGTCTAAAAACAGACCTCCAAATCCTCCATGCTGCCCTAGGGGTCCTGAAAACCTAACTCCAGGCCTCTGGCAATTACCAGTGTCTTTCTCTTCCCTGSAGAATATCCTCAGCAGCTAACTAGAGCATTTCCTGAAATGGTGCTCTCTTTGTTACAACTCTTCCTGGTTCAGAGTAATTACATGTGTAATTATGAGGGCAGAGTCACCCATGAAAGACTGAATCTGCCTGGGTGGTAGATAAATACTCACTGCAGGCCTGCTCCAAGGATGGTGAGATTTATCTGAGTCTGGTATTCAGTGAATTGTTAGGAAATGGGGGTCTGACTGGGACATTTTCATTAAGTTTAGGAAAACTCCATACACCTTCRTTATTTCATATATCATTATGAAATTACATCTGCTTCATTTAAAGGAAAATAGAATGCCAATCTTCTCATTGCATCTTCTCTGCTTGCAGTCTTCTGAATTACTTTCACTGATTTTGTGGCAGGAAATGCTCATCCTGTGTTGCAATGCGTAGCCCAGCCTGGAATAGTAATTTAATTTTGAATACTCAAGGAGGAAAACATATTCCATTAATGTCTTGCCATCTAAAGGGTTATGCTAATCAACTTCTAATAGTTTCTTACTCAAAAAGTCATTGATTAATATATACTTTTCCACTAGTTTTTTTTCTGTATAATTTTGTCTGATCGGTATTATTAAACCATTTGCCTCTGGAGCACAAATAATTTCTCCAAACCTGCACCATYCTTGCATATCTGTGGAAAAGCTCTCACTGACAACAGCTACTGAAACCCTCGGTGGTCACCAGGATGAGAGTGCTGTTCTTGCTTCAGTCAACACTGGGGAGTCTGCCCCAGCTCCTGCGAGTCAGGGAAGGCGAGCTGGGTTTAGGACAAGTGGATGGACACAGCCTGAAGGAGTTTAAACACTTCTGTCCAGTGAGGCTGAAAGAAGAAAGACATGAACCATGGCAAAGAGCAGACCCATTGGGATCGTGAGGGAGCAAGAGGGGTCTGCAGACCCAGGGTCCCTGTGATTTACACCATCTGCAACATGTATGTGGTAAAACACCACTCAGAACCTCTGGACCACCTCTTGGCCCCTAGAAAGCTGGATTTAGCATTTCTAGTTAGACCTGCTAAGAAAATACAATCCATTAAACAGGACACTATAACTGACCTACAGGACCAGGGCAAGCATAGGGCAAGTTTTGCGATTCCAGCCCAGCACAATTTCACTATGGATACACTAAGACAGTTATTTAGCTTTTGGGAGTTTGTCCTTTTGAATGCCTAAATGTAGCCTCAAAATCTCTGTCCTTCATGGGCACCTTGCAACTGTGACCTGCCTCTTGTGCATCTGCTATTTTAATGGAAATGAGCATAAATCTGCATGATGTGGCTGCCCTTATTTCTCTCTCCCTTTAAGATTCAGCAGCAGTTTCCATAAAGAACCAACCTTTSCTTTTCCCTAGGCTAGCCCTTCTGCCTTGGAGAAATGCCCTCTCCTCAGAGCCATGCCACCGTCCTCGGAGTGTTTATGTCCTCTGCCCAGGAAAGGATTACAAATTATGTTCAGAATGAATTTTTTAAAACACACCACCTCTTATTAGACAGTGTTTTTAAATGAAGCAGCAGTTAAGCTTGTTAACTCCATCTGTCACTCTTCTTATGGTGGACATGTTTTTTTAAACAAGTTTTAATGTCCTTTACTAAATAAAAGTTGCTTTCAACAGGAATACCCTGAGTGCAATCATGATATACATACATGTCTTTAAAAAAAAAAAAAAAAGAAAGAAAGAAAAAAAGAAAAAACCCCAATAACTGCCATCTGCCACTTTCTTGGTAAACATTGTGATATGTCATGAACTCAATTACACAGATCACTGGGGTGTGGACAACTGGTTGCTGCTTTTTAAAAACAAGTATTGGAATAAAACTTTGCTTTGCTTTGCAGCAAATCCATTACTGAATGTCCGTCAGAGAAAATAGGCTCCTTTCAGGCAGCTGTGTGTGTTCCCTTACGTCAGTGGAAAACTGCCTGGGCACAACCAGCTTGTTCCTTATTGAYCTGAGTGATTACAGGCAGGGTTAGYAAATGGCAACAGGTACTGCAAAGCTGCCCCAAATTCTGCATTCCATCTTTGGTCCAGTCAAGAAATGATGATAACTTTCACCCAATCTGCTTTTTGGCTGAGTGTCCTTTGTGGCAGGGGATGCCACATTCCCTGCTGAGGAGATATCTTGGGCTCTGTTAGGTTCATTTATTCAGAAAAAGTCCAGGCTGAAGTGCTGAGGCACTGATAGCACAGGGAGGAAGAGGAGTCAAAAGAGAATATGAGGAGAAATTTCTATGATACCCTTGAAAACTTGGAATTTGGAAGCTGCTGGGAAAGATCAGAAGTGGGACTCAGAGCTGGAAGAGAGGTGTTTAAATTCAGTGAGTAAATCTAATGAATTTAAAAACAAAATAATGAGAGGTAGAGATGATAGAACACATGATCAGAAAGGCAGAAAAGTGGTAAAAATATTCAACAAGCATTTAATGAATGGGGTGCTGGGGGCCCTCGTCCCTTTTCCCCGGCTCCTAAAAAATCATAGTTAATTTATTAAAGAAACAGGGGAAACTTGAAAGTTAAGAATGCCAAGGTTAAGGTTTTCTTGTTCTGATTTGTGTATTTTTACATATAAACCATTAAAMACAATTACTAATTGCACATTAGGTGTGACCATGCATTAAACAATGTCTAATTGAATGAGGAGAGGATCTTTTAGGAAGGGAAACAAGTTACAAGCCCAGAGACAATCTATATTGCAAACGTAAGAGGTCAGTCATGGTTATGATTCCTAATTTATTGTTCACAGGGCATTGGATCACCTTCTCTGGAAAACCTACAGAAATCTGCCATCTTACACAGGATTCTGAAAAAAATTACCCTTTTCAGATTTCTACTGTCACGAGTTTTCAGCTGACACTTCAGGTGTSCTCAAATATCAATATAATTGGCTTATTTTGTGTTCATAGAACAAATGGGTCAGACTCCTGCTTCAGTATTTTCTGCAACTTGATATTAGTTTGGTGAAATTACTTCTGAGAAGATTTAACACCTTCTTTCTCTCTCTTCATGCTGACATGTCTTTTTTCACCTTCCTACACAAACCAGCCTGCTGTCCCCTCATGATATTTTTATCAACTGATGTGGGGGAAGGAAGCCTGTTCTTGACAGCAGGGACCAAACTGCTTTGATACACACAACAAAACTCCTACTGACTTTATTGGAAGAAGGATCAATCCAGAACCTGTCTCTTCATGGGGTTTCTTTGTTAGTTTG
>NW_026623358.1:1018718-1025195 GCF_030028575.1 Malurus melanocephalus
TTTTTTTTGCCAAAATGCACCAACATGCCCTGAATGTCTTTCATGTTCAGCAAGGCACAAAAAGAGAGCTTTATAAAGTTCCCATGGCCTATTTATGATGCAGGAGCTGCCTGTGTTTGATGTGGTGGGCGCATCGTGCCGTTTTGTCACACCTGTTTGGTTCTCAGCTGAAACCCACTGGTGCAAACTGCARCCCATTGTGCTAAGCATTGTGCTGGCCCCTTGGGAGTAAAGTGTATGAAACCCCTGGCTGAGTAAGACCTTGATGAACTTGTATCAAAGGGTTTTCTGAACTCATTTTGAGGAGCACGATGTGAATTGCACGGAGCAGGTGTGAGTGCCAGGGGAAGGTGAAGGTCGGTGTCACACTTCACAGCAGAAAGCCACCCACCATCAAGGCTGCTTTTCATGTGCTCTCCCAGTGTGAACCCTGCTGGAAACAGAAGGGCCTCTGAGGCTACATGTAAGCCTGAAGGAAGAGAGCAGGCTTTTGAGGGAGGAAATCAAAAACATTGGAAGAATTCCTGCTTCAAATCAAGGTAATTTTGAATGACTTGTGAGTCAAGACAGGACTGAAGAAAAACATCACAATTCACAAAAATCCCCTCCCTTGCCTTCAAAGTAAGTAAGAGACTTTGCATATCAAATTGCTCATCTGTCACCTCAGAGGAACAGAAGAYGACTCTGCAAAGGGAGCTGGTGCACTGTGGCTCTGCCTTCTGTGAGAGGGGACAYGTGTCATCCTGTCAGGTTGTGCCATATTACAGGAAGTGAGAGGGGGTCCTTGAGGGTGGCAAGCAACTGCCTTGACTGGGAAACAGGACCATGCTGTGTGGTTTTGCCCCAAAGGGAGTAGCAGTGGTAGATTTGACCCTTTATGTGCCATTGGTGTTGGGTTAGAACTACACAACACCTGGAGCCTTTCCTCCTGSAGATACAGATTCTGATGATGCCTTTAAGGCACTGGTAAAGTGCCTTAAAAGGGACAGCCTCCCACTTTACTTCTAAAAAAGTTCATGAGCTACTACAGCTGACAGAACTTTTGTGAGTATGGAGGAAAACTGTGTAAGATGGAACTTCCTTTTAGCAAAAGCAGCTTTGGATGGCTCCCAGTGGTTAGAGAAGGCTTACATCACACACATTCACTAAGATCAGCTGGGGAATCGTCCTTGTCATTGTGTTTCCCAAGACACTGATTTCTTAATTGTTGTTCTTCTGATAGTGTTCCTGTACATTCAGTGTTTGATGCTGCAGAAGACACTTAAGCCTATAGGAGAAATTCCTGTGGATTTCATGGAGACTTCATTTCTGGTCCAGTGTGGGATAAACCTGAATCATGGCGTAACAGAGCTTAGGGTTTCCATGTCTGTGAGCTGCTCTGGGAAAGTATTTGGATTTTGTATCCTTTTTTGTTTTTATTTCTTTTTTAACTGAAYTGTCTCTTTCCTCCTTTGAGAAATGGAAGCCCCAGGAAAATCCTGCCATGGAAGGTTTCTGCTCTGTAGTCACACTAGATTGAAAAAGAGACCCTTCACCGTGAAAATGTTATATCTCTGTGAGACGTTTCACCTGGTAAATCTGAGTGCTTCCAGCATGTTTTGGGTGCAAGGTCTTTACATTCTGCCTAGCAGGGAGTTAGGAAAGGGGGATGCCTACAGTGGTTATGAAATATTTTTTTTTTATTTCAGCAACTGGAATTGGGGGTGGTGTAAAAAGACAGAAAAGTAGCAGTAGTAGGAATAGAAKAAGTAACTAAGAGTGGGAAAAGGAGTCTGAAAGACTGCCATAAAAAGAAGACTTCCTGAAAAGCTAGATAATTTCTTTGCTATGTTGGCATATATCTGAAAAATTTTGTAAGCTTTCTTATATATTTCTGATTACTTTAAAAAATTGGGAGAGTTGGATTACAGTGTTACCCAAATCTGCCTGCATTATGTAATTCTTAAGAAGTAGAGTTAAAAAATTCAAACACAGTCTAATAGAGGTGTTGGGTTTTTTTGGTGTTTTTTTTTTTTTTTTTTTTTTTAAGATGGTGTTAAAAGGTGCAATGTGTAATAGCAGTTGCTGCCTATAAAGGAGGAAGAACTTTTTCTGCCTGTTCTGAAATCAAGGGTTGCAGAATTTGCAGAAGTGGCCTTGGTTGAGGTCACTTCAAAGCTGTAATCTTCTGAAGTCACTTCTCATAGAGTGGGTTCTGTTGGTRCAGACTGTCACACCTACATGCACARCCTCACATGCAACAGGTAATSCTTGAACAAAGCCTTCTGGGTGGGTTAAAAGCTCTCATGATTAGCAAGTAATTAAAAAAAATCCAATTTCTCAAAGCTAACATAAACCCTCACCAACCTTATTTCTTAAGAATGCAAGAGAAGATCTCAGGTAATGCACTGACATCTGCAAGCCAGCRTGAATTAATCTTTGCAATACACTTTTCAGAAATAATCTCCTTTATAACTTCTTGGTGAGAGGGGTGAACATCATCTCCCAGTGGAAAGCACAGAGATAGACCACAATTGTGAGTGACACTGCAACAGAATGGGGCAAGAAGTAGAGTTGGATCAGCCAAAACTAGTCTGTAGCTTTTGTTTGCCAGCTGGCTTTAAGCTTTGACAAGAGTCAGTTGTGCCATGCATCATCCTCTTATTTGCTCTCTTCAGTCTGGAAATACAATGAAGAATATGCTCATTTCTCTGATTAAAATCCTCCTAGCAGGGCTCATTTGAAGGAATRCAATGTCACAATGGAGYTCAGAMAAGGAACTAGCAAAGAARAGTAATTAAGTTAAAACCATGGAGYARGGAGCACTTGATACCAGTAAGAGTCTTRAGATGGTAAGAATGATGACTCCAATTATCCTGGTATTTTATTAAGGACAGGGCAGCAGAAAGGACTATAGGCTGCTCTAAGAAAGGTGAGAGCTAATGCTTTTCCAGGYTGGCATTTGCCAGCCAAACAGCTTGCACAAGATTTTTAAGAGCATAGGGGAGTGCAAAGGGCACTTTGAAAATAAATTTCTGAGGGATGGTTAGGCTTTCCATTTATCCCTCTCCCGAGAAAAGCATGCGTGTCATGCCACCCCCACCATCAAATGTACTTCGTATTTATTTGCATTGTTTTCTGTCAGCCCCATCTCTTTCACCAACATGAATGCTTTTTGGATTTTTTTTTTTTTTTGGATGCACATTTGTACTTTGATGGCAAGAGTAAGAACAGGGAGTAAGGACAGAGAAAACCTTCCTTGGGCAGCCTGCTGCATTTTGGGGTTCTTCAACCTTCATGGYGACCTGGTTAGATCCCTGGTTTCTTTTCCATGTAAGTGTTGAGTAACAATGTCCATGATGGAAATCACAGACGTAGGACGGTTTAAAACCCCCTCCCTCTCACCCCCACCATTGGTTTATGGTCAGCTTAGTTAGGTCATTTTGCCTCCTTTAATATGAAAAGTGGCTGCTGCTGGTAGCCTAGACTAAGGAAATGTGATGTAGTTGAAATATGATTTATGTTGYCTAGCTATTCCTCAGGTTAGCAAAGGGTGCTCCTTCTTGCATCATCTTAAACCAGCTGAAAACTGCAGCTATGAATATCTATCCATCAGAAACAAATACTAGGAAAACTAAAAACAGCCATTTGATGCTCTTTTACTTTGCCCTACATACAGCTTATTTTTGGCTGCATRTTTTAGAGGTACTTCCTTAGTTTCCTCCTCTGGACCAGACACCATGAGCAGCACTCAGGTTAAATCCCTGAGTTTCAAAGTTACTGTTTTCAAAGTAGCGCTGGTGCAGTTCAGGCACTGACAAGAGGCACACAGCAAAGCAGTGCTTGGAACAAACATAGATATGACAGAGACAAGGCCTTCTGTATCTGGTGCAAATGGGTCAACATGCACCTTGTTCGTATTTTAACAGGGACTTAGTCAAAAGAAGGGGGTGGGGGTGGTGGTGGATACAAGCCAATAAACTTAAAAGCCTTCTTCTCATGAGCATGTAATGGAGTCCTCTTCACTCTTTCAACCTTCTTTTAATTCAGATGGATTAACAATAATAATAATAATAATAATAATAATAATAATAATAATAATAATAATAATAATAATAATAATAATAATAATTATTATTATTATTATTATTATTCAAAGAAACGGAAAGTACCTCCAGGAACTTGGAGTAGAAGCCCTTAAGAGAGCATGGACCTTTGACTTCTGCTTACAGACGGGTCATTAATTTTTCAAAGATCACTTTACTTTCCAACACTATTCTGATCTTTCTTACCACATTTTCAGAAGTGAAAAATAGCACATTCRAATATCTAAAWYYYYKSTTYCYKSMWTYCYKRWWARRWYYYMKWKRRSCMWKKTTKKYCCYTYWWTTTTYCYTTTTTTCAGGAGGCAGAAGCTGCAGATGTGAAAGAAAGCTTAGACATGTAAATATTCAGCAAAATCTCATTGCCCTGCAGGAAGAAAACCTACCAGACTGTCCTCAGTTCCCAGCTTCTGTGCACAGGCTGATCTTTTACAGCTTCAATGCCTTGTGAGTGTGTTGATTAACCAACACCTGTTTGCTAATAAATATCCTAATTGTTCTGAGGTATAAGTTGAGAGTGGGGCAAGATTGCAGATCATATCTTACATAACTGCCAAAGGATATGCAAAGGCTTTGATTTTGACAGCCTCCTGAATAATGTAAGGTATAGTTGCATTTTCATTAGGTAACCTTCTCCTCCTGAGTGAGGCAGAAAGCRATTTGTGGCCTCAGGGAAGGTATGTGACAGAGGTCTGTGTTCTTAGAAGGCAGCAGTGAGCAGTGCCCGCAATATCCGGCAGATCAAATGTTTCTAGGCTCTCGTGTTTCTTGTCTGTGAAATCAGATTCAACTGCTGGCTCCTAGGGAACTTACAGTGCAGCATTCCCAGCTAAAACACTGCTTTGAAAACCAAACAGCACTAAATGCATATTACATCTCCTTCATCACTACTGCTGGGCATCGCAGCAAGCAGCTGTTAATTCCAGCTGCATTTATAAGTGGGCACTTGGGCAATGAAACATTRATTCTCCAATGTCATTTGCTATGCTGGCCACAAAGTCAGTGCTGAATTGCTCATATGTCTGCCAATATTTGGTTACTSTACCTGAAGAGATTCTCATGAGCTCAATCCCTGTGTTGTCTTCACTAACTAAATCAAAAAGTAAAATAAAATGGTCTTTCAGCCAAAGCCTACAGTGGCATATGAAGGATCTCTTCCTTATGGCTGGCAATACAGAATGCACAAAGACATGTGCATGTGTTTCCAGACTTGCTCTACACCTCCATCTAAAGAAAAAAGTATATATATTAAAATACATATAAAAATATAAAAATACATATCTATTTTAATATATATATATATATATATATATATAAAATGCCTTGAAATTTGAATTTTGCTTCCTGTTCAGTCTGTGGCTGAGTCAGCAGAGAAGTCAAAATGAGTTTCAGCTGAATATTACTGAGTCTGGGAGTAACAGGAGCAAATGGTTGTACCCATTGATATAGTATCAGACCCAGAAAGGAAATYAGAGTAAATTCAGGAGATTGGCATTAGAACATTGAAAGCAGCAGGTTATAGTCACCAACTAGTCACTAATTATAGTCATTAACTAGTTTTTGCCAGGCTTCTGGGTTTTTTTGTGAGTCACGTGAAGATATGTTTTGGACTACWGTCAAGGTATTGGTGATGATAATAATTATGATGTTAATTATGCRAAGAGCTCACCCTTCACACTTGATGCACATCTGGTGTTATCTCAAAGGTAGCTTTTTAACTTGCCACTGGAATCTCCATAATCCTGAGCATTTGGAAAAAAAAAAAAAAAGTTTGATTGATTGTAAAACACAGTAGGTGCTGTAACAGAAAGCAGTATGATAAATGGAGTGAATTCAGAAATGTGCTCTTTTGGTTGCTGTTTCTGTTTTCATCAAGGATGACATTTCAGCCTTATGTGGATAACCTGACTGAAGTCTAGGCAATACTTATGGACCATCTAAGCTTTGGCTTATTTGCAGCACTACAGAGCAGTGTGGTTTTGGGCTACTCACTCCAGTGTGGAATTTCACCCTTTAGGTTTATATTATCATGCCTCATTGCAAAAGCCTGGTAAAAAATGAGTCTGAATATGACTGTGCTCTCCAAATATACCTCCCTGAAGCTGACCTCTTTGCATTCCTTACCTGGCTRCATTTAAAGCTGCTGACACTTTTGTGTAATATTTAGTGCCACCTACCTGAAATAGAAGAACAAATCCAGTCATGTTCCATAGTAAATAAGAACAGCTACTGTAAATTATTTGTTTTACAACCAGGTGGTCATACAACACTCCATGATATTATATGAGTTTTTCTGGTTGAGATTTTCCAACTAGCATCCTAGAAAGGAAAATTTGTGTTGAAACAAATGTTTAAGCACTGAGGATCAGTATCTCCTATTTAGTGCCTTAGCAGG
>NW_026623358.1:1025293-1043558 GCF_030028575.1 Malurus melanocephalus
TGGTCTTTCTTCACACATTCTTTTGGAATCTTTTGGATTCTGATTGTATTTATGGTTCACCCCAGAAAGATCAGAGTGAGCAGAGGTAATGCTGATATTGCCAACCACTGGATCCAACATAACTCCTTGCTTAGCAAAAAGACTCCCGTGGAGGATAGAACCAAAAGGATTATCTGCTCTGCTCAATCCCATCCCTGTTATGCCCTGACCAAACCAAGTTCAACTCATGCAACAGAGGCTACAAAACGTCCTCAGGCATCTTGTAGCAACCATGAGGTCTGTGGTGAAAGATATAATTTATAAATTATATATATATATCATTTACCATTGCTGCCATTTTTTTCTGCGTCTTTTAAGATCTATCTGGCATTTTGTTCTTACAAAATGAGTCTGAAGATTATTAGCTTTTGCCACATTAAGGCACATTACARAAGGTCATCAGGTGCAAGTCACCACTGTGAGGCATCCAATCTTGCCTGTTCACCATTCACCAATGAGATCTCAGACTGGAAATGTGAGTGAAGTTCCAATTTTGCAGTGATGTCTTTCTTTAGCAGTGACTTTTTCTGAGAAATCCTTTCAACACTGCACAATCAAAATTTAATGTAATCAGCAAGACCCTGGCATAAAAACCAGATTGTTCGTACAATGGTCAAAATAAGAGTAATACAGCCCAAAAGAGTCAATGGTCAAAGCACCTTCTACCGTAAAGCTTTAGGAACAAACTAGGAATTTTTCACTAAAAGATTCTTTAACTTTGCTTTAAACCAAGAACGGTTACTTCAGGCCTAAGATCCTCTGCATGTTTATAGATGCTGCTGGGTAGAGTGGGGGCCCTCTGAACATGCAAAAGCAGGGGAGCTGAAGGCGAGAGAGGAATTGCAGGGAGGACTCCATCCCAAAGGAAGGCAAGCAGCCACCTCAAGGCACGCACGCACCTCGAGTGCACAGCTTTCACTGCRCAAGCCTTGCAGTTATCAAGTTTCTGGTACGGTGTCCTGCAGACTGGAAAGGAGAGTGGGTGAAGGGAAAAGGAGGGAGGGCAGCTCTAAGTCCTGGGCAGCCCTCCGAGGGAGCTCGGCAGGAGCAGCTGCCGGCGGACAGCGTTGAATCACTGCAGCCTGGGGGCACAGCTCTGCTCAGCCAGCACCGTCGGGATCCTGAGCAGCTCTGGCCTCCTCTGGTAGCTCTGGCTGCAAGAAGGTTGCAGCCACACTCTCCAACTTCCTCTCCAGACAGACAGTCTGTCTGGGAAGCTACGTGCCAGGGTTCATGCTGTCCCAGGGGTTCAGCCCCTAGTTAGGAGGATTTAGTTACTAACACATTTGTAATACTGGTGCTATTCGTACTTACAGTACTGTTGTGGGTTTTACAGAAGCCTCATTTGTTTGTTCCTACATGAATGACTAGAAACAGAAAGGCAAAATTTTCTTTTGTAGTGAGAAGTGGAAACCAACACTTAAAACGTTTTCCCTGGTGTCCTCACCCACCGGGCTGCTTTACCCACAAAGGTTGACAGGATGCACTAACATGCATTTCTCCTTGTTTTGCAAACTGACCAAGTTCCTCTTTCAGATGTGAGGTGGTACGTGTGTGCACACACTGTGAGACYAAACTGTTGGCTAATCCTCTGTTCTGGAATCCATCTGACAAAGGGGTTGAGCACTGGGACATTTTTCTTTTCTAAGTTGTTTAAGTAAACAAAATTAAATCTCTTCTTGGCCTGTTTTAAAGATCAAGCCATAAAAGCCTGGAATAATTCTGTTGTATACATTTCTCTTGGAAAGTATCTGCTTCCGTTTTTCTCTTTGTTAATCAGGTCTGAGGCCTCCATTAGAAAATAGTTTATTCTCAGCTTTAGTTAATATTTTTCAAGTGTGCTGTATTTGTATGCATTAATTTCTGCCCTCTGAGCTCTCAAAGATTATCTAAGGACAGCACAGCTAACAGCTCCTGGAAACCAGCCATTTTTTTTTCCTGATGTCAGTGTAGGGACAGGTAAAATAACTGTAGAAAAAACACCTTAAATTGGCTGTGGCCCTTTYCCCTTTGTAATACYTTTTCTGATTTTTKGTTTTGTTTTGTTTTTCTTTTCCCTGAGTTGCAGATTGTTTACGAGTGGGTTCATTATTCAGTGCACATGGCAAGAAAACTTATTTAAATTCTGATGTCTTTGGGAMGTTTGTTCACATTACACATTTACCTTTTTGTCTGTTCTGTGATAATGGCTACCTGAATGCACTAATTCTGCTGTACTGATTCTGATACCTACCAAGCAAGCATAAGGTGAGGAAAATATTTGTGAGATGATCTTAATCATCTTACCAGGACCTGAATTATTTTTAGAGCAGGATCATAGCAGCTGGTGCAGTCAAAAGGTAACATTGTGTGATCTGGRAGTATTACGACTGCATTTATTGCCACTTTGGGTCAGATCCTGCCTTTCCCAACAGTACAAACTTTGTTCGTGTATTGCCACACGAAGCAAGGAATTAGGACATACTCAAATGCAGTTCCGTTTTAAATGTTTGCAAATTCTGCCACTTTTTAATTACTCATTTGTTTCCTCTCCTTCAGGTGTATTTGTTTGCAGACCGCTCAGTTTGTTATTCTAACCTCAGAATAATCTCTGCACAGCTTTGTCAGTGCTGTCTTGGGACAGGGCCTCAGGGAAGAGTGGGAGGATGGTCATTTTCAGGGTCAGTGCAGCCTTGGGCTTCCTTACATCAATTGTGATCTACACCTCTAATYAGGGCTTTGGACAGAGAGCCTGGCYTGCACTGAGTACATTTGTTTGCAAATCCCTCCTGGCCTAAGGCAATTCCATGYAGACAGGTGCACATTACCTTCGTTTAGTTCAGCCCGAATTAATCCTCGAATTGCCAGTGCAGGAGAATGGAATGCAGAAGATAGAGCTCCTCCTGTTGGGCACAGCCCCGTGCGACTGTGACTGCTCTACTTCCACACCCAGGGTGGCAAGAGGATGCTGCACAGTGTGGCCCTGTCAATTCAAGCCTTTATCAGCTATCRGTGCTCTCTACTACCAAATCTCCCCGTCCTGGAAGAAGGAGATTTCTTACAGTAGATCAAAGAGGGCTTTGGAGCCCAGATAGAGTGATTAAGTTCATCCTTTGAGTGAGAAAGCACTCCTCCCATCCTCAGCTGACTCTTACCTGTTCTTAAGACTATTAAGTACCATAACAGCCCAATTTAAAGGGGGCAGGAAGATTACTTCTGGACAGGGAGTTAAATACCGGCTCTATGAGGTAATTTACCCTTTTTATTCCCCCTCCCCTCTTAGGTTTTTAATCAGCTAGAGCTTACAAATCTRTAAAATCAAATATTTCTCAATTGGTGTTAAATTGCAAGCAAAGCTCTGTGGGCAGGTAGCCAGAACAATAACAAAGCCATCTTGAGAGTATCTGTCTCTGGCAATACCTTATACTTCTGATCGCTGTCTGTCTGAATTTTTTTTAAACTGCCTATGAATTAAACCCCACAAATAAGGTTATCTCACTTTTCCAATTGTAGAAACCAAATACCAAAAGGGTTACAAATAGAATTAGGAGACTTCTTTGTATTTTGAGCGCTATCCAAGGCCACTGGCGACAAGAGGGCTGTTTGCAGAGCATGATACTGCCTGATGTGAATCTGGCCGTGTGACTGACCTGTCAGCATGAGGCTGGTCTAGAAAGAGATGCTTTGTCTCCTGATTCTTGGTTGTGCACCTCGGTGATGCTGCTGACTCCCTTCTTTAGAAAAAGTGTTACTGAAGAGTCAGACAACATTGAAGGAAGTAAAACAAGAAGAAAGTTTTTGGTGTTGTGTTGGATCATAAAGGCAGAATTTTATGAAGTATCAAGGTCTGATCCAAAACTGCTACAATTACCCATAGTTCCATATGATTTTGGTTTTCTTTTCCAAAAAGGGGATTCCCTTGCCATAGGGGTGAGCTGATTTTTTATTTTTCTTTATATCTACCTTGGGCTTTGCTCAGCGCTGCAGAGGGAGGTACTTTTGGTATGCATAGTTCTGTGACAGATTTATATGACCAGCTTGAACTATGAACTAGGAGAGGAAAATCCAAAGGGGGTGACAGGAATTCAAAGACTTCTCAAAATAGTTTGAAAATTACAGGAATTCAAATGGGAATCACATGGTCTGAATACTTACGATGGCACCAAAAATTCCAAATTAASCGGTAAATTAAAACCAAGAGTCAAAGTTTGCATTTCACGGGATTGTGGTAGAGCTGAAGGAATTAACAGACATAAAAAGATGTTGGCAACACAGGTGTTGTTCTTTCAGAAAAAGGGAAAGAGATTCCCTCAAATATATTATCTCAAGTAGACTGTGTTGATAAAATGGACAATTAGGTTATGTAAATCAGTGTGGCAAACGTGCTGGGATAATCAAATAAATGGGTAGGACTAGTTAGAACTCGCCTGTACCATAGGGGAACAAAAATACATGGCACTTACTGGCAGAAYAGAATTGTTTCTGCCCTAAGGCAASTAAATCTCTAGCAACACCTGTAACAGTTCTGCTAAACATAATTACAGTTGTCAGATGAAAAGAAGACATGATAAGATCAGATAATGACACCATTCAGAACTAGAGCCCACTGAAATCAATTAGGCATTTCCAGGTTGCTTTAAAGGATGCTGGGTCAGARAGGGAAGGACTTGCTTAGGAACTGGGATATTTGTGATTTTACAGGTTTGTGGAATTGCAAAGCACTGCTACAGTGAGGGAAAACTAGAAGTTTTGAGGAAACGTCTTGCCTTGTGTCACTAATGTGTCACCTCCTGCCTGCCATTGAGAGGCAAACAAGGGGAGAGGGGGAGCTCAGTGTATGGGTGCAACACAATATAGATCAACAGGAGCTGATATTGCTTTAACTGTGAAGGCTGAARTTACAGATATTTCAACAAAACTCAGGTGCTTTGAAGCTGAGTTTTCTTGAATTCTGAATCAGAAAAAAAATATTTTCTTATTGAAAATCAGAAAAGCCAGCACTTGGGGCTGTATGTGGAATAGAAGTTAACTGAAATGCCTATATACTGTCTGGACTGTGGCATGCATATGTGAGGGTTAAATAAAAATTAGTCTAATGAAGGAACAGATTTCTCTATCAAACTTCYAGCAACTCCAAAACAATCTAAAAATAGGACATTTCAAAACGAATAGCTTGGCAATGTTCTTGCTAGCTAATGACCTAAACATATGAGAAACCTGATGTAGCTCTCATGCATCAAATTGCCGACATGGACTGAGAGAGTCTGGTATGTTATTTAAAAAATAATTTGGGAGAGAGGGCCATTCTGAAAGAAATAAGTCTTGCTGGAAGCAATTTTTTTTTTATTCTAGCAAAACAACATTTTTGAACATGACACTGAAAGGAGCAAGAAGCAACGTTATTCCCCACTTTAACTTCTGAGGGAACAGTGCAACTGGTTTCAACCATGTCTTGAAAGATAGTTGTCCCTGCTAGACTGCTCCAAATGTCTCCTAATTACAGTCTTAACAGATAATTGCCTGCTTTGAGTCAACTTATAAAAGGAAACACGAATGATAATTTAGATTTCACAAGAACCCTGAGAGCGTTCTTAGTAATGAGAAAGGATTCCTTTAAAGGAGTTCTCAAAGAACAATAAAAGTCTTTCGTCATTAACAGCATAATTGATATTAACAGCAGTCGTTACTCGGAACTGCTGCATGTGTGTGTGCACACGCGAGTGTGCATGTGCCTGTGAGTGTGTGCAGAGAGAGTAGGAGAAGCCTTTGTTTTCCTGAATGATGGTATTGTTTAAAACAAATATGTGAGTTGGTCGTCTAATCAGTGCAGACTTAAATGCTAAAAAAATAAAGAAATAGGTCCAAGTTCAGGTAAGAATTTATGACAGTACTTGACAAGTTCTTTTAGAGTRGTCAGTAGGACTTTTCTATTTCATGCTGGGTCCAATCCTTCAGACATTTTAATACACGCAGCCTATTGGTTGAAAATCAATGCCTTTTACAGAGAGGTGTTCTSTAAACAGGCTAAGCACACTCTTTTTTTCTACCCCAAAGCTCTAAGTTTAAAAAAAACCCTGCAGTTTCTCGGTATCCATAGGTATTTTCTCTCAACAGCATTGCCGTACAGCCCTGGATCGTTGGGAAGCAGTGCCCCCGGCGCCAGGGAGCAGCCGGCTGTGCAGAGCGCTCTTGGTACCATCGCGCTCCATCTACCGGTGCGTGGGGAAAGKCTCCCGTGCACCTCTGCCTCCCTCTGCCGCCCTGGAAACCGGCTCCGAATGATTTTTGATGGCTTAGATCAGCCTGTGAGGCTGCTTTCATGCCGGGGAGAGCTGCGATATTTAGCCCGTGGTATCACCTTACTTCCTTCCTCTCCTACATCGTCTTCATCCATCATCGAGGTTMGGGGCAGAGATCATGTTTCAGCCTTTTAAGAGCTGAGATTGTGAGGCCAAGGATCTCTGGATGACCCACTTCTCAAACCACAGCTATCTGTGGCTGCCAATTTTTCTGATTGAGTAGTAACTGCTGTGCACAAATTGGTGGTTTAGAAARGCGCAAGTATGAAGAAATCTATTGCTAACGTCTGAGGTGTTAATTTACTATCTGCATTTGTAATGCTTCATCCGTGACTCTGGTCAAAGGCCAAAAAAAACCCWTTGAGACAGGGAAAATGTCTGCATATATGAGCAGTTCTGGGGTTATCGTTTCAGTTAGAACAGATCTTTAACTCCAGTGGCAGTTGATCGCAATGGCCAGCCCTGTCTGGAAAAGCTCAAATGACAATTCTCTTCTTCAAGGGGAACAAAATGTGTTGCAGTTTGGATTTTGATGTTTTACCATGATGAAAAGCTGTATTCACTATAAAAAAATAAATATTTCTTTCAGAACATGGCAATAGAACATATAAACTCTTGTCTATTTCTCTAAAAAGATGTGACTTAAGGAATCAATTCATTTTGAACAGCATTACCTTTCCAAGTGGAAAATTATTCAGCCRAGGGGTCTCCAATGAAATTTATCGTTATTTCTAAAGCTTCTGAAAAGAATACCAGAAGTTAATAGCAGCTTATGTAGACATATTCTGATCTTTTGCAGGGCAGAGAAACTAAGCCGACCCTACTTTTCCACCTGTAAAACGAATTTCCTTTGCCTGAACTCAGGGTTTACAGCTGGCTCCTTGCAGTGCTTCGCCTGCACACAGAGCAGGGAAGCTCCCAAACCTCCGAGCTGCTGTGAGGGAATAGGGGGACAGGAGTCACGCTGGAAGGAAGGTGAGCTCATCTGGGATAAAGGTCAGTCCGTGTATAAATTTTCAGGTGCTCCCCATGGAACCCTTCACGGTTTGAAGGAGCCTGGGAGCCTCCAGGCATTCATGGTGGYTCAGGGCTGGCTGTCAGGCATATCACGTGAGTTTGTCCCAGCCTCTGGAATACCATACAGGAGTGGAAACCTGGGGTCTGCACAAAAACTGTGAAGGTTTTTTTGTCAGGCTGTTTCCCCTTCCCCGCTGTTTTCCCTGCAGGTCCAAGCCTTCTCCTGATCCCTGCTCTCCAGAGGGTTATCAGAGCTGGTCACACCCCAGCCTGCCAGCCCTCCCTCTGCCACCCTACCAGCAAGGCCTCCAAACCCTCTCTGACAGAGCCAGCTTCCCTGATCCATCCCTACGTTCTCTGCTGTGCCCATCCTCCCCACCCTCAAGGTGCCACRGGGGTGGAAGTGGTCTCACCAGGCCCTTGCAAAAGGACTACTTCTCTTTTCTTTAACCATTAATAATTTAAGAAACTACTTATCTGATGAAATACTGAAATTGTGTTCCTTTTTTTCTTATTCTTTTTTTTTTTTTGGTGTTTTAATTATCAGGTGAGTGCTGCCCTCTCTGATTTCTCCTCCCTGAGATCTTTTCAGCCCTCACCACTTTGCTTGCCGTGCTCAAGCTCCTGAGTTTATTCTTCTCCTGAGTCAGTTTCAGCAGCAACCTAAGTCCTGTTGGGAACCCCTCTCCATCACCGCTGCTGCTCTGCACTCTGCTGCCTCCAAAGCTCATGATAATCCCTGTAGGGAGTTAATAGGCTCAAGACTTCTGTGGCAACACCTCCCAGGTGAGAGGTCCTGCAGAGGACAAAGAGTTGGCTGCAATTCCTTGCTCATATCAAGCTACACTTTGGAAGAGTGAATTTTTTTTTTTCTCCATTCAAAGCACTCTGTTCCTCCAGAAGGACCTCTTCCCAGTGTTGTGCTACTGGGATATGTCACTGCCATATAGCACCTTTTTTATTTTTTTTTTTTTCCCTAAAGTTAATACTCTAGCAACATTTTCCTGAATGATCCAGTTAGCCTTATTTTCACACAACAAATTTGTATTCAAATTTGTATCCAGCTCACCTGCTAGATRACAGACTGAGGACTAAATCATATAAATGAGATGAATTAAAGCCCCTTGTATGATGCGTCTCTACCCCTTTATCAATTGCACACTGTCCAAGTGTGTTGGAGGTGTTTGACAGAAAATGTTCAGTTAATTTAGATGTTGCATGCCTGAGGTTTGACAACCAGTTTTAGCCTYGTAGACAGGGTTTCAGTGGAAGCCGGACTGGTTTTCGTGGATCTTTCTCGGGAGGGAAGATGGTTTGTTCTCCTATGACTTAGAGAGGCAGCTTTGTGTTCCCACTGACCCTGTGCTGTCACAGAATCATCAGCCCTCCCTGGGGAAGGCTTGACAGGTTTCCAAATCTGTCTCTAAGGAGAGAGCATCTGCACAACCTTGAAGGATGCTCCCCAGCAAATATTGCAAACGTCTATAGAGATACTCACTCGATCTCTACATGAATGTGTTTCCTGTGCTTCCTCTGCAAAACCTTTTGGAAGGAGTTTTAGCAAGTCCTGGACACAAATGATGCACTCTTTCTTGTATTGAATACAAAAAAGTCAGGAGTGTGCAGGGTGAAAAGTCACCAGGCACTAATGCAGCATTGCATACAGGTATATTATATACCCATATGCTTCCATGCAYGCCTCTGGCCTATCAGATAGCCTTGCTGACATCTCTCAGTAGGTTACCATAGGATTTATGAGCTAAATCCATCACCAAAAGTTAGTTTTCCTTTTATCTGTAAGTCTGATTACTCCACAGTGTCCTGCAGAGTATACTTATCCTTGGGGCATTGGTCTACAATACAAACAGACCTAGGGGTAGGGATTTTTTTAAGGACATTTCAAAATGTTTTCTCAAAGTTCAGCATGCAGAAGTCAAAAAGAATAAACCAGAAAAACTGTTTCTATATAATTCATTGTATGTTTCACATTCAGACACAAATCATGTTCTATTTTGCCATTGAACCCCACTCCAAGTATGGAATAATTCTGCCCTAAAAATGAATCACTACTGTATAATTAAGGGAACAGTTTTCTGTACAGCCTGAATTATGCAGTGTGGTAAAGTGGTGGGATTAYAAGAAGAGTGAGAGAGAGGACCTTCTTTCAATAATTTAACAGAGACCTGGCCCAGCAGCTGAGTTCTTTCTCCATCAGTGAATCCATACTTAATCAGTCAAACCCAGAGCTCTCTAGGGAGTTGTTTCTTGTGAGTGTCTCATTGCTTGGCTTGGTACCTACTTGCAGAAATGTCAAGCATTGTASTTGCAAAAGGCTTTGGGAGCCCTCCTCTGAACCAGACATTCTGCAATAATCTACCTGAAAAAAAAGAAATCCCGTCATTGGCATCAAACAGGATAGTAGTTGATTTATCTGTGGTGGCTCTTCACTTACAAACTGTAAATTTTATTAGAAGTTACTTTACCTCTTCAAAACTTTCCATCAAAGGATGCTGACATAAAGTTATTACAAAGTACCGCAGCAAGYGCAGTTGCAAAACGCCATCGAGGAAGTGTGTGCACTGAATGTGGCCTCGGGATGTATATTTAAGAATAGATGAAGGATGGTTGCTGGCTTTTAAATCGGTAAGCACCGTGCTTCGAAAGAAGCCGCGTCCAGCTTAAAGACTGTATTCCTTTCCATAAAGAAAGCAAAGGCATGGAATAAAAATTCGCTCATTATTTCTGACGCTTTCTAACTTTCGGTAGCTTTAATCTGCAGCCACACTGACGAGGTTCAAAAGGACAGACAGAGACCTTTCTCAGCGTTGCMTGGATGTTGCCTCGGGATGACAGCTCCTCCGCTGGGATCCGTGCTATCACCTGAGCTCCGGCAGCTCCGGCACTCCCRAGCAGCATCCGCCCTGTGCGCACGGTTTCTTTCGCCCTGTCCCGTCCTGTCCCCGCTCGGGCTGTGTGCTCAGACCCCAGAGGCAGCCGCGGAGGTGCGTCCGCCCGCGCTCCCTGGAGCTCCGTGTGCTAACGCTGTGAGCATTTTACTCCTCTCCGGTGTTTAAAAGCACTCAGCGGCGTCAACTTAAATATCAGCTTTAACAGCACGGAGTGGTATCACTTTATTTCCCCCTTTACATCTACACACGTGTATATCGGCTTTTTTTAACACGCTCCTTGCTCACGCGAGTTTCTTTGCGTGTCCACGACATCCACAGGCTTTCCCTCTCTCTTTGAGTCAAATTCTGATTCCGAATTCTGTTTCTCCTTTCGGTGGGAGGAGCCCGCGCCCCTCGGCTGCTCCCGCCGCGCCTGCGCGGGGCCTTCCTCCCGCTCACTCCGCTCCCGTTCCCGCTGCCCCGCTCCCGCTGCTCCCTCCCTTCCCTCCCCCTCCCCACCGGCAGCCGCGGGCGTCTGAAGTCGGGAGCCTCCCTGCTCCCGCTGCTGCTCCCGCATGGAGTCGCCCGCCTGAGGGACGTCCCGCCGCCGCCCCGCCCTCGCTCCAGGTGATGCCGGTGACCGGGGTGACGGTGCCGCCGGCGGGGCGGCGGCGGCCGCAGCTGCTGATGGAGGAGGCGGAGGCGATGATGATGAWGAWGATGATGATGGGCTCCGCCGCCCGGCCCTGCCCCTGAGCGGCGGGGAAGTGTCAGCGGCCGGCTCCCCTCCTCCCCCGAGATCGCCCGGCTGCCCCCGGCCGCCGCCTCCCCCACTCCGTCCTCGATGTCTCCACCGCAGCGCGGAGCTCCGTTCGCCGCCTCCCCGCCCTCTCGCTCCTCGCCGCCGCCGTCTCCCTCCCGCCCCGCGGTCCGGCGGCGGCACCATGAAGGTGGAAGCGGGGGACAACTCCATGATCAACCTGTCGGTGCAGCAAGTGCTGAGCCTGTGGGCTCACGGCACCGTCCTCCGCAGCCTCACGGGTAACGGGGCAGTGCGGGGGCCGTGCGGGAGCGAGGGTGCGCTCCGCGGGGGGGGTGGGCGCTCCGTGCCTGGAGCACAATGGAGGGCGTGGGGGTGGCGGTGGTCTCCCTGCGTGCTGCGCCTAGGGAGGGCTGGTGTTGGTGTTCCCGAGTCTCTCCGTGTGCCTGCATGCGTGTTCTGCTAGCAGGTGTATCGTGTGTGTATGTGTGTGTGCGCCTGCTTGGGCGTGGGGTGCAGGGAGGGGTCTGTGAGGTGTTGGTTGGGCTGGGGCGTGTGCCCGGTGTCTGAGATGCCTGCCCGTGGAAAGAGCACCAGCGTGTGGGATGTGTTCGCTCACTTTTCTTTGCCCATATATAATAAAAGAAGGCTAGTCATATAGGGTGTGCGAGTGAAGTGATGGGTACCTGTGCGTGAGTAAAGGATTGTAGAAAGTGTGTGCCAGTGTATAAATAGCTGCGGAAGGCTGGAGTGTATTTGTGGGGGTGGTTGGTGGTTTTTTTTTCCCCCTTCTGGATATATGCTCATTGGCATTTGACAGTGAGCTATAAAAAAACAACCAGAAAACCATAAAATTGAATATGGAGAATCAGAGACTTCCCCCACTCCCTCTGAGTGTACCTGTGGACAATGAGAGCTGTGGGAGGGAATGAGGAGACAGATGTTTTCTGACAAATAGTCCTAATCTTAAGCATCAGGGATTCTTAAAGACTGAGCTGTTGCAAAAAAATTCTGTGRACCAGACCCTCACCCTCTGTTAGAAGAGGGGAGCTTCGGGTGGCTTTTGGCAAAAAATGGCTTTTTCTGCTCAGTCTCTGGCTAAAAAATGGTTGTGGACTACTGTAAGACCCAAAGGCAGAGGAGAGAGGTATCTTCTCTTATTCTGTCCATGTGTGAGGAAAAGCCCACACTTCCAGCTCTGAATAAGCAGGGCTTGGGTGTCAATAGCAGAAATGTAACTGAGTAAATTCTCTCTGCTTGGTATAGGGCTGTATTGATGATGACAGCTTAGTGGAAAATGTTGAATAAAGGGTGTAGGTTTTAAARTTTTGAAAATAKTCTAGTATTTATGAAAGAGTATTAYGTCATCTTTTGCACTCTATAGTAATGATTAATAGATACTTTTTAAAAGAAAAATCTCTTAMAGCTGGAAGAAGTGTGATGAAAATAGAAGTGTAGCTGAGGTTGAAGCTGTAGCAAACAGAAAGTGATCATCTTAAGGTTTATTATCTTGTTCTTTTCAGTTTCAGGATATATCTGAGTGTAATAAAAAAAGATTAACCTTTTTGTATTTATCTGATATATGAACTTTGTAATGTGTGTCTAATGATTAAAGTTTCCAGGTGCTACTGTAGTGGGACACTAAATGTAGCTCACTTCCTGAGTAGTTACTTTTACATTACTACTTTAAAAACTTGTACTCRTAAAGGAAAAAGTTCACAATGGATTTAACTTTTCTTTGTGCCAGACATCCTCTATAAAGTTTTCCTTATTAGACCATTAAGCAACATGGGTGTTTCTGTGAAATTCAGTGCCGAGAGTTGAAATTTGCTTTTGCAATAAAATGAGGGGTTGCATAAGGTGTTTTTATATGTAGAATGTTGTTTTTTTTAACTTAAAAAATATGGAAAATAATTTTTTATCCATCATCATGTTGTTGCAGAATGTGTCACCATCAGTTGTAGTCGCAGTTTCTAAATTGGTGCTTAAATGCAGGCTATTCTTATATCCATAACCTGTTTAACTGAATGTTTTGATGGACTATCAGAAGTCCAAAACTTGCTCTGGACTAAAAATCTTTTCTACTGGATAGAATATATATTGATATAATAATTGATATTAATAAAAAGCTGAATTAGTTATGTAAACCTTTCCTTACTAATAATCAAAGTAAACTTTGTTTAAAACCAGAAATTCTGTTGTTTTTTCCTGCTAAGAAAATAGGTGTGYGAACGGATTTGTCTTGTTTGACTGCTTAATCAATTTTCTTTTGCATCTCTGTTAGGCATAAGGAGAAAGTTCACCAGAATACTGGGAAAAGAAAATCATTAATATACCATATTCTATGAATATTCAAGACTGCCTTGTGTCTACTTCTGGATTTAAAGTTGTGTTCTGGACTGGACTTTTAAGTTGCACAATAAAGATTTATCTCCTTTAGATAGACCATATTGATTATGCTTGTGCAAACAAGTTGCAAAATTTCATCAGCATCTTTCTTAAAAGTTTATTAATTTTCTGAAGTTTTCAATAGGGTTCTTATTCTGGATTCCAGCCTAAGCCAGGAATTCTTCATACCCTAATAGCTTAGTTTTGATGGATTCTTCTTCCTGTTAATGAGAAACTGAAAGATTATTTTTATGCCATATATGTGAATCAGGTTCAACATAAAAAAAAGGAAATCCTGCCTTTCATAAGTGGCCTCAAACACCTACAAGTTCATTGCTGCCACRTATGCATCACACCCTGTAACAGCTAAAGCTGCAAGCCTTGCTCCTTTTAGCTGGACAAAGGCTCAGCACTGATRATGTATTTGCTTCCTATCTTCCTGTCCTCTCTTGGGAGGTGGAAGTAAGGCTCTAGCAATAATGGGAGAGGTGGGGTGGCTTTTACCTCACTCTTTGTTGCATCTTCCAGTAAATCCCCAGAACACCTCCTTTATATGAACTGGTCATGTTTTAGAGTTAGTGGCAAATAAGGATTTACTATAAAGAGTTAGAGAGCAGCTGAATTTGAACTGGAGAAGGAAAAAAAAGTCCCACTCTTAGTGTTCAGTAAAATAAAAATTGTTTAAAGGCTACTTCTGCAATAAAGAACTTGCCAATATTTCACTAATAGAARCTCTTAAGCTCCATCCTGTACTCATTTGTCCCTGATTGTCTGGATTGTCCCTATCCTGTTACTTAAGAGGACTAGTCTGTAATTTAAGATTTAAATGCTCCTCAGCAAAGCGCTCTTTTCCTGCTTAATGCAGCAAAAACATTAGCATCTCCAAACAACAATTWGAGTATATAGTTGTTAATTTTGAAAGTAGCAGTTAATGCAGTGATTAAGGACAAGACCTGGTGCTGAAGAAACAAATGTAGCATGTGAAGAGCYGAGTTATATTTGCGGGAATCACATGCTGTCACTTCATCTGAATGCTTTGAGTTTATAAACTACAGGAATGTAACATAATTGTTTTTTTCTAATTCAAAGTTTGATATATGTTACCTTGTTGACTTAAATTTGTATTTTTGTATTCCTAGTGCAGTTGCTTATTGCTTGACTTAACTGTGTAGCTAATAGTAGTAGATGGGGTGTCGGGCTTAGAATTGGGAGAGAGATGTTTTGTTTTGGAGTTACCACTTTTGGTTTCTGGTATGTTGTAGGCAATCATTATTCATCTGACAACACAAGCTAAGAACTAGAGGAAAAGTGCTGAAGATGGACTAGGGAGACACTCCATGTTTACTGAAGCTGAGTGGCAGTAGGGCAGCATATTCATACATATATAGATAATATCTAAGAATATTATTATCTGCTTTTTTTTTTTGTGTAAGCTGCAGCTGTTGATGGAGCAACTCCAGTTGTTGATGGAAGTGATATGAATGTTATTCTAAACAGTAATATGCTTTAAAAACTCTTTTTGTAATCTTTAAACTTGTGTATGCCTACACAGATATATGTATAATGTGTATCTGTAGTACACAAGCATACTGTGTGCATGGTATCYATCTGATATGTATAAATATCAAAATTAACAAAGAAGTACTCTAAAATAGGTGTGATTGGGCATTAATTACAAGGTATTTGAGCCTTGCAGCTTTTCTGGTAGGAAAAGAATATCTACTTAAGACAAATCAGTGTAAAGGAACATAAACTGAAAACAAGATTTAAGGTGGTGTTTAAGTGCTAAGAATTTTAAATAAACCTGAAAAATGTATCTCAGTTGTTCTTATTAGAAAAGCTGTGACATCTTTGCAATATACTGAATATGCTTGTAAACTGGCAAGTACTGGGCCTTCCCCAGTTCCTGTATTTTTGTAGGAACTGTGGAGTTTTGATACACATATGTTGTGTTTTGGAGACTTTAAGTAATTTGGGTACAGTGAAAGGCAGCTCTGAAATTTTCTTAGGGTCAAGCAAAAGAAGTTGCAAGCAGGATTTGTTAAAATTTTATACTATTCATGTCTCTTTAGGGATGCTCTGTGTAGGCATGAATAAATCAACTGAGGATGGTCGAGTTCTCGAAGCTGTCTGCCAGATATGGATAAATCATTACCTCCATAACAGCAAAGCACTCTGTGTGTGCAGCTCATGTTGCCAAAAGAAACACACAAAGACTGAAATTGGACTGTGCTTTTTTTGTCAGGGTAGCAAAGATGATGATTTGCCTAAGTTCATGCCACTTAGAGTATCAATCAGTGTAAAGGACGTAAATAGCTGAGACACTTCAGTCTCACTTCCTCTTCCTCAGAGCTGTTGCAAGTCAATTCAGCAATTAAACTACTCAGTTATTTTTGAACAAGTGAGGTCTTGGGTATTTGTGTTCAGAGGTCCACATTCTCTACTTTATAGTGGCTCCTCTTGATGTTATCCCCAACCCATTCTTTGTGTCTTTCAGTGYTAATATGACACACTTTTTGAGAATCATCTCTCTTCATGATTCAGGGGTTAGGTGACACTGATTTTTACAGAACATGAATAATTCTCTGCCTTCACCATATCAGGATAAAGGATSTTGACATTGTCCTCTAGGTGTATGGAGCTTAAGGTTCTCTTCTAATTTGCTTGGAGGATTGGTTCTCTCTCCTTACCTTGTTCATCCCTGTTAAGCAAACTTGGTTGGCTTCATCACTTCCCCTACAAGCAGAAGTAAATCAAAGTGTTGAAGTAGCAGGCATAAAAAGAGTAAATAAAGGAGGATATGAAAGGATAGCTTCTGACCTTTCCTAGGGAAGGCACTCARCTTTGTCCTGTTTCAGTTCCTAAGACCTAGGTGATGTTCTAACAAAGGGAGGTCATAGTTTAAGAAAGCTCCAGKGGCTTTTGTGTCAAACAAGGAGTATTTCTGGATTTCTCTAATTTCCTTTTCAATATGCCTGCTGCTTTTAAGGAGTTGAAAGTGTGTAGCAAGCAACTCARGTTTATATTTCTTTAGCCAACAGGACATTTTGGTGCTGCTTCTGTTCTCAAGCCTCCTGCCCTAAATATAAAGTGAGGGGTGATGCTAATTTTCCTTGAGCCTTATTTGGAACATAAATAAGACCGAAGATAGTTGCTCACTGTGGAGCTATTTTGTTGTGTAAGAGTTTGTAAATATTTTTGGTTTCTTAGTTACGGGGGAGTAGTTAGCCTTCCCTTAAGCTTTCATTTTCTTCTAAAAATACCATCATCCTAGTGAGTTTTCCTTGGACTAAAAGTTATTTGTCCTTTCTACCTGATAATGGTTGACAATGCCTACAAACACCAATTTCCTAAAACRTGATGCAGTGCCTAACAAATTCTGTGGAAATTACAGTGTGTGACAGTGTCAGATTCCAACAGATTTTCTTGGACCAAATTGGTTYGGTCCTAAGGTTTATTTCCCTGCTGTCAAAACTGCAGGTCTGGCAGTGCTGCTAGATTTTATTGGTGGGTCTTTGGTTAATCTTCTTGTTCATGTTCTTCCACTTGAATAAAACAATGGAAACAGCCAGGCTGTGTTAGCAATGGACAAGGCCTGTTAGGATGCCAGGACAGGTTCTCCTCCCACACTATCCCTGACTGTGCCAGACTGGATCACCAGTCAGTCCTTCTTAGTTTTAGTGAGGGGGTTTGTGGAGTGACTGCCTGGCACTGCTGACACTGTGCCATCATAGTAGCTTCTGAGAAGGATAAGACATTTAGTGAAAYAGCACCATGGTCATCATCCTTTTGCCAAGATTTTTGAGACCCATTTTGGAGCCAGGGGTGAAGGAGGATCTGAGGAGAGCTGCTCTGAGCCACCCTAAGCATGCTTGTGTGCATCAGGAAGAAAAGTTTCACCTTGAGCTACAGCTGAAGTATTGATCGAAAGTAGGTTTACCCCCCATCCCTCCCCCTTTCCTCGCTACTCTCTTTAGAGCCCTTTGGCTGCCCTGATTTAGAGGAGCTGTGTGTCCTTGGGCAGGAATAGTGTTGCCATTTTCGCCAGTGTGAGAGGGGAAGGGTTGGGCTACTCCCAAGCATTGCTGGATGAAAAAGCTGAAACTCTGTATCTGTTCTACCTTTCTACTTATCCTATTGACAATGGACTGCCGGGACTGTGGTTATTGTGTAGCAACACTCTTTCTCAGCATCTTTTCACAGCATGTTTTGTTCTGCTCAGTATTTTTAAAGTTAGCTAATTGGGCTCTATTTTCTTCTCAAATAGTTGATGTGAGTCAAGCTGCATTAATACAGGCTCGCCTCATAAGCAATAAGTATCTTGTTTTTGTAAGAAAGATGGGTTTTTTGTTTTGTTCTATTTTTGAGGGGGAACTGCAGCAAAAACTGAATTAATGACAGTGTCATGGGATGGAATATGTAACCTAATTTGCTCAGTTCTGTAATGATGCATACCCACTGTAGCTGACTTAAAACAAAAGGGAATTTTTCTTTTATTTACTCACCCTTTTGATTGATAGTGTTTTTATAGATCTGACACCAAGCAAGAAATGTTCTTGAGTTATCTTGTAGCTCCATGGATGGTTCCAGCTCTTTTCTTTGAAAGTGATCATCATGTGTGCCATTCTTCAAAGAAATATCTGTGCTCCATACATTCTTGGGGTCTGATGCCTTTTCTAGTGATTTAAATAAGTCACTGCATCTCTCTCTGAAGTTCTGTGCTGAGCAATTAGAAGCAAGGAGTTACATGTGTTACAATTTCTTGCTAAAATTATAGTCTTTTTATTTGTGCCATTGAAGCTAATTTGATGGACCACTATTACAGCTACTGGGTGGATAAACTAAAATCTTTAATCTCAGTATTCCCATTTGATGTTACCTGATGTTGTCTCTTA
>NW_026623358.1:1043628-1057415 GCF_030028575.1 Malurus melanocephalus
CCAAAACAGTTCTTGACTTTTTCCTCCTTCAGTCTTTGTGTCAAAGAATATTTCATGCTACAGAAGTAGTTACAATGCCTACTAAGAAATTGCAATTAACACTATTTAAAGAAGTCATTAAAGGAATTATGACTTGTAAAATTACAAGATTTTTGCCAGAACTCTTTTTATAATTTTTAACATAATACAGCTAATCCTTTATGATAGACTGCTGAAATGAGGCAAGAGTCTCAAGCATGTGCTGCTGGTGTCACTTTTAAGATGGAAGTCAGTATTGCTTTTCTATTACTGTTGATTGTTTGCAATGTTTTAAAGTTTCTTATTTATAAAGTTCGCTTCTTAAAAAAATTAACCCTTTATTTGACTGCTTTCTTTCAGAGATGTGGTACTGGGTTTTCCTCTGGGCTCTCTTCTCCTCTCTSTTTGTCCATGGTGCTGTGGGAGTGTTAATGTTTGTGATGCTGCAGAGGCATAGGCAGGGGAGGCTGATTTCTGTCATTGTGGTCAGCATTGGATTTCTGGGTTCTATAACTGGAGCAATGATAACCAGTAAGTGTGCCTTTTGTTTTTGTTTGGGGTTTTTTTGTTGTTTTGGGGTTTTCTCCTTTCTTATTTTACATCTAACTTGTAAAAAGAAAAAAAACCCTGCTTTTTGTAGTGAATTGTTAACTGTTTATTAAGGATTTTGCAATAGTTATAGAATGATTTTCAACCCCACCCCCCAAAAAAAAAAAAAAAAAAAAATTAGGCTTTGCTGATGCTCTAGGTAAAATGCTGTTTGGCAGGGTCATCTGTTACAGAGTTTCTTATGGTATTAGATGAATGCCTGCCACTCAGGATACATTTTTTTTTTATTTCTTTACATGGTATCCTCGGAGAGATGAACCCATTTTTTCTTGTAAAGCCCAAAGGKTCAGAGAGCTGTAGTGAAAAGCTACACTCATGATTAAAACATTGCAGAAGGAGGGAGTATTTTATGTAGTATAGTGCAGAAGCGTTACACCTGACCWAATATGACATGAGTGATGTTGCCAAGAACGTTTTGAGAAAATGCTGCTTTCTGTCTTCATCTAGAGTTATTGGACACTGTGTTTCCATCTTCCCCAAGAAATTCCACGATTTGTGTCASCACTGAAGTATAGGCCATAAAACCTCTATGACACCTTATTCATTCTTAGGTTTTATTATATCCAGCTATGTTTATCAAAAATTATATATAGAYTGCAGTAGCTTTCCTAAGCAAGTGGGAGTATGGTGAGTTTTCTGTTGTAGGGGGGAAAATAGTGAGTGTTAATTTTGCAGGAAAGAAGCGTGTGCTTCATTGTCTGAAACAATGCTGGTAAGGAGTTCTCAGCATTAAAATCCATGTGTTGAATGGTGCCTGTGTTAACTGAGCAGCAGTTTCTGCCCAAAAATCTTCAGTGTTGCAGATAAGATGGCCTGACTTGAAAGGTCTTTGAGGGTAAGGAACTGTAAATGCAGCARTCACCCTATAGTCTGAAGGCAAAACTTCCCACTGTTCAGTCTGGTTTTCCTGTGTTCTGCCCAGATTATCAGAATAATGGTTTCACTGTCAGCTTTGGACACATTCATAGAGAATTTGTGCCAGACTGTTTCTTATTGCTACTGGAAGTTCTTCCTGCCTATTGTTTTTCAAGGTTAAATAAAAATGTGAATGTCATGAGAAGTTTCACTGCAACTTTGCTCAAAAGGTTGTTTTAATTGCTACAGATTTCTCAGCTTTGAATTTCCACAATTTAACACAGTATAGTTCAGTATAACTATTTTTTGTTGGGTTTTGGGTGTGGGTTTTTTTCTTTGTTWGTTTGTTTGTTTTTTTCTAAGATAGGTTGGAACTAATTGACTGCCTTACATTTTATGTTAGGCTGATTTTTGATTCTGAAGAACTGAAGTTAGGAAATGTGGTGTTGAAATCCCAAGCAGAGACTTTCACAGCTTTCTGTGGTGAGGTTTCAGGATCAGTGTCTTCCAAATAAAAGTACACTGTGTGTTTTTATCTTTGCATRAAAAGAGGAGCAACACAGTTGTATTTTTGGCATCCAGTTTTTCAGGTCAAAACATTTAGCATGCAAGCAGTTCTGTTGGTGTGCATATTCATCTTAGAATTTCTCTGAGCTTAGGCTTTAGGCTTGTTATGCTGTTCCCAAAGGTTTTGCACAGAGCATTGCAAGCTGGTTAGACAAATACTTCTACCTTCAAGTATTTTTTGTTTCTGGACAGAATTGAGTTGTTTCATATTGAAAGAAATTCTGTGGGGAGCTTCTGAAGACAAATTATGGAGATGAAATATTAAAGAGCATTTTTAATAGCTGTTGTGTTGCAAACTGAGAGATGCAAGTCAAAATATCTGTGGTTTGGATATGCCTGGTCCAGTGCTTAAGAAATTGAAACAGCAAACTGACTTTAATTTCTACTTTGTATTTCCAGTCCTCTGCTTTTTTATGTAGATGAATGAAGGCAGTTTAGACTATTGCACAGTGTAAGTTTAGTTTTGCACTTTCTGATATTCTGGGACATTTTTACCAGCATATAGAAAAGTAGGAGACTCCTCCGTTTCTAAGATTTGAAAAATCATGGAAATTAATGGTTATTAAATAAGGTATTGAAGAATTACTAATTAGCAGGGGATACAGTAAAAAAAAAAAAAAAAAAAAANCTAAAAAAACCCAAAACCAAAACCCAACCAAACCATAAGAAAAACAAACAAAAGCACAAAACAACAACCAAAAATAACCAACCATGCCAAACAAGAATATGTGAATGCCAGGCAGCTTAATGCAAGGATTTTAGCTGTRTTTAATCCAGAAAGGTCTGTTCTTCCTCCTCTTCCCCAGCACACTCCTTTTTGGTGGCGTATTCTCATTTCTCTCACTGGCAGGCTATTTTACATACTTTTGGCTCCCCACCAGCTGTGATGGGTTATGCATTACAGGTTGCACTGCACACTATTCTTTGTGTAATAATATATAATTAGCAAACTAGCAAATTTTTATTGGTTTTTTTTCTGGATGTTTTCCAGAGTATCTCAGTGTTTTCTCAAGAAGCCCAAAATATCTTTATCAATCTGGTAATGACAATTCTGGTATCCATTTTAGGCCAATTTGAATTCCCTTTGAGAGYTGGATCCCAAAAATATTTTTAGTGTCAGTAATGGGCTCAGTCTAAAGGATCTCTTTCAGTTTTTGACAGCAGCTAGCCAAGGAACAAATGGAAAAGCTTATGCAAGGTACCTGAGTGAAATACCATAAGGCTAGCCTTCTGGTGAGATATTTCAGACAAAATACACTTAACAGAATATGGGTTTTTTTTTAAAAAAAAAAAAAAAAGAAGCAATAAAAAGAAATTAACCCAAAACTTACCTAACAGTATGATTAATAGTATTTGTAAGTACTGTTATGGCCACAATCATTAGTGAATTCTTCTCTTCCTAAAGTTATTGTAAGAATGTGGTGTTACTTTCTGAAGATGTCAGATGATTCAGATGCTAATTGTGCTTTCAGAAAATCTGTTGGAACTCAGTGTATTTCTGTGTCACTAAGGGATTTTTTTAACACTTCAACAGACTGTTCCTGACTGTGCAAAACCAAAAAAATTCACATTTTTTTGTAACCTTTGCCTAGTATTTTAAAAAACTGTAATGGCTTTTCAGTCCTTTTTGAGCCTRAAAAAGCTTCTGTCATCTCTGAAGGCATTTAATGATAACTAGATAGCATCTGAGATGATACCTACTGCAGGTCCACAATTAAGTTTTGGGTTTGATTTTCAGGAAAAAGTTACTCATTCCAAAATAAAGAACAGTAATGTTTATTCTCTAGGGAAGCAAAAGAACAACTGAATAGACAATATCAGTTCAGAAAGTATTAAATGAAAGATTAATTCTAGGTGAGCTGAGGTTTGGATTAAGTAAATTTTTTTACCTGTGGACACAGCTGTATACAAGCTAGGTTTTTTGGTTTTGTTTTTGGGGGGTTTTTTGTTTTGTTTTTTGTTTTGTTTTTTTTTTAAAGGATTTTTTTCCCACCCTTAAAAGACTTAGAAATTTGAGCAGAAAATACTATTCATCATTAGCATGTTTTGTTAGGGTTTTTAAAATTGACACAAGGACTGATCTTTCCCAGGCATTTGCCCCATGATGTCCCAGCTGTACATTTGCTCTGTGACTTGTCTTCTTCAGACACATGTGATGAATTTAGTGTGCAAAAGACAGGAGAAGGGAGTCAGTAGCCCCTGGCTGTGTTGCAATGCAATGTTTTGTTTCTGGCTGATCCTGGCTTCTTGATATTATATTTCAAATACAATTTGTGAATTTGCACACAATTGTACAGGTAAAATGTGTTGTTTTTTTTTAATGTGCCATGGCTCAAAATCTGATTGTGTTGGTTAGAAATTTCCTCTCATATACATTTGTGGATTACACTGCAATACTTTGACCTTTTTCATGTTTTGCTGCATTTKCTAAACAATTGTTAACAATTAAGTAGTTTAAGTCAAAATAAACTCATATAACATGACCATTTTATCCAGCTGAAATATTAAATGAAGCTGATAAATGTGTGTTTATAATTGTTTTGTTGACACTAGCAGCTTTATTGTTCTTGTCATCTCCCTGCCTGTACAAACAATATTAAATCACACTTCAGACCTGGTCAATTTTTAGAGGATTTTCTTGCTACCTTTTCAAAATGGCGCAAGGCACAAAATGTTTAAAAAAAAAGATTTTTTTTTTTTTTTATATATTGGAAGATGTCTACAGGGGGAAACAACAAGATKCAATTTTCTTAAACTGATGATGAAAAAGTTGATCCAGCTCCATTAGGAATATCATTCCTGAAGGATGTACTGAACTATAAAAATACAAGCAAGGATGATAATTGTGTAATGCCATGAAGTAATATAGTGTTTGGTAATTTTCTGTAAATAACTGATGCATAGACAGGGTAAATAATTTGTCATGTATTTCAGCCTTGGCTTTTCCTGTGTTTTGATCATTGTTCTTCTTGTGATTCTTAGGTGCTGCAGTAGCTGGAATTTACAGAGTAGCAGGAAAGAATATGGCTCCCCTAGAAGCTCTTGTCTTTGGTGTTGGACAGACAGTACTGACATTAATTATCTCATTCTCAAGAATTCTTGCAACGCTTTGAGACTTATGTAGAAAGAGGGGAGAGAAAAAAAAAAAAAAATCTTTAATCCGAAGAAAAGCTTCCTGMAAGTGGATTCCTCATCTTATGAACTCGAATTGTCGTGCGAGAGGAAGGAAGCGATGTGGAAAGTGCACTACAAATGTCGGGGCTCAGTCAAATGAGAGGCTGTCCTCTAGCGCTGGAACTGCTGCTCTCCTGCACTGCGCCTTACGCGCCTCTGTCACSGGCGAGGGGGGATCCCTGTGAGCCAAGAGGAGATGAATTCTTGGAGTAATAAGAATTATTCCTGGAGCAGCTGCCAAGGGAGGTCCACGCTTGACGATGSGATTCTGTCCTTAACACGTTGTAGTGAAAAAGAGGGGCTGTCCTGAAAAGTTACTCTGTGTGCCAAACTTRGGGATGGATTCTGAGCGGGTGGCTGGGTAAGCTCTGGAATGTAGAAGAATTCTGTGAATGTGCGGAGTTCGCCGTGAAATCAGGTGAAATAGCAAGGTAACTGACTTTGTGTGTTGGCAGAATCTCTTTGAATGATGAATATTCTTGTTCAGCATTCAAAACAACTGTTAGGTGTGTTGCAAAATGTGGATGAATTTTGATGGGGTTTAAGAACCACAGCTTTAACAACCCTGATATAATTAGCACTATGTCAAGAATGGCTCGTGGCAGTTTTCTTCTTCAGCACATTTCTCTGTGATTTTAGCCCGTCAGAAATCAGGAGTTTAGGGAGACTGTCTGAAGGTTGCTAAGTACAATCTGTTGTGTATGCACAAACAAATCTTAAATTAATGTTTTCCTCAAAATTATTTTGTCTTAAACACACAGATGGTTACCAGCCCTTCTGCAAACCTGAGAAAGGGTACTCTCTATATTTAATAAACTCCCTATATTTAATTAAGCACTGGTAGGACCCTTACCCCTATATGTGTTCTGTAAGGAGCACACAAATGTAACAAACTCTCAGAAAATACACCTGTGAGGGAAATGGAGAGGAGTAACAATATGATATGTTGGTTTTCTACTGAACAAAAATATTAAGTTTAATAAAATAGATACCATCTCCAAAAATTTGTAAGTGGAGCAGCACTAATGTATTTACTACCTTGYTTCTGAACACTTTGTAACTTTGGAAAGATTAAGGTACCTGGAACTTTSAAATGCTTAGCTTTCAGTAGTTTGTGCTTTTCTAGTTTAAAAGGGACAGAGTGGTGTTGTGCATGTGAAATGTCTTTAATGTGAGTGTTTGGAGTAAAGAGAAATTTTAAGTCTAATGACTAATTATTTATGAAATACAAAATTGAAAAGGCATAAAGTTCCATGAGGAATAAGGAATTTTTTTTTGTCTTTTCTCCACTGAATGCTTTTCAGCAGTTTTCTCTTAATGCTGATGTGGGGGATGAAATCACTCAAAAGTTTTGCTGTTATGATGTCAAAAAAACTTTCAGGACTGTTTCAAACACTGGCACCTACTGCACAGTTAAAAGAAGATGTTTAAAATATATCTTGCAATCCAGTCAGTGCTTAGTGCTTCAAAATATAATTCACCTGTCTGCCTTTATCTTATTCCACATACATTTCTTTGAAGTACTAAGAATGCTAATACTTTTTGTTTTCTTTAAAAGCATTAAAATCTTGTTTAAAAACTGTACAAAATTATGGGCTTTGAAGGGAACAAGTTAATATATAGGTTTATAAACATTTTCAGTGTTATTTTTACTTTTAATTGCTTTAAAAATGTGGCTGAATACATATGCTCTCACTGTTTTTGAATGTCTTCACAAACTGATTACATGTGTTTTTTTTTTTTTTTTTTTTTGTTTTTTTTTTTTTTTTTTTGTCTTGTGTCTTTTACTTTCTGCTTACACTTTTTGGCACACAACCATTGCACTTTAGTAGACAATGAATTTATGACATCTGTAAAAAGCAATTGAAACTTTTCCCCATTGTCTTAAATTGTGAGAAAACTGGTTTCAGGTATTTAAGTCAAATTGAATAATAAAATTATTGAAGATGTTTCTCCTAATGTGCCTTGTTATGTATATGTTTGGGAAGAGGATTTTAAAAAAATKGTCACATCTTAATTCTTATTCTATTTTGATTATTTCTAATTAATTTKGTTGCTTGGTAAAGTGTCTTGTTCTGCAGACCTTAAACAGACCTTTAACAGACCTTTTATTTGAGATCGTGGACATGCTTGTCTGGATCAAAACCAGCCATATCATAAGAACTATATTCAGTAATTTAGATTCTCTCRGGCCTTTATCTCACCCTTAACTTTCTTCACAGATTCCAGATTTCCTTGAATGTCTCACTTCTTATTATGCTGCCACTGGTCAATGGCTTGCTCTCTTTCACTGAATTAAACTGCAACAGAATGCCACACCTTATGAGACACATGTGCTTGTATTGATGAACTTCGTTCTTCATTTTAATTACAGTGCCAATGAAATTGTTGCCATTGTAACTTTCCCCCTTTGACAGGGAGGCATCTTTGCAGGTTTTAAGCTACCTTTCTCCAAATAATTGTTATTGTATAGGTCACTGTATTCACTTTTAAGACGTTGATGTGTGTTTGACTGCGTCTGCATTATATAGCATTATTGCCTGGCAACAAGGGACAGGCAGATGGTATAATGCTTTAGTGGCTTAACAGGGACAAGGCTTAATTTGACAGAAGTTTTCAGCTGTTTCTTGTGAGGAATTCGTAATGATAAAAAGTTTGTCTGTGAAGTAGTCTTTGATCATAGCATGAACATACTGCCTAATTACTCCAGCAGTGAAGGAAGTGTGAATTAGAGGCCTTATGTCTGTGAAACTTGAAAGTTTCATTCCACATCCTTAGAAACAGMATTGTTAAGAATAAGGTGCTTTAGTCAGTGCATGTGTGTTTATATATTTATGTGTGTGTGTGTGTATATATATTTATATATAAATATATATATGAATGATGGCTCTGTGGAGTGTTCTATACCTGACACACACTAACAATTGAAATAGCTTTTCCACGAAAAATCAAATTACATTAGATAGCCTTCCCCTCCCCCTGGCCCCTCTTAATTTAYAGGCTACAAAGATATCTTGTGTGTGAATGGCACTGATGGTGCCCTGGTTCCCTTTGGACAATGCAGTGTTGTCCAYACAGGATGTTTCAGCACTATCTTCAAATAGATCTGTCTGTCTCTGCATTGTATCACTGGGCACATTCTGCATKGTGCAGAACAGATAATGCATCAACACAGTTTAATATTTGGAAGAAGGGGGAGTACTGAATGTAATATTTAATGTAAAAAAGCTACTGCTTTGTTAGAAGCTGCTAACAAAGTTTGAAACATTTCACACACTCTCAATTTATCAGTAAGATCATAGTATCAGAATACCAGGTTGGAGGGGACCTCAGGGATGACCTGGTCCAACCTTTYTGTCAGCAATGTGGTCTGGACAAAGTAGCCAAGCACCCTGACCAGCCAAATATTTAAAGTGGCCAGTGCTGGGGAGATTGGAATAATCCCATTGGAACAATATTCAACTGGCATACCATAAAGTAATTTGTATGCATTTCCCCTCATCTTTTCCATGTGACTCCTTGTAAAAAGGGAGTCTCTTATTTGTAGCCACCCTTTAAAAACTGAAATGGTGATAAAGTCTCCCCTAAGCATTCTTTTCTCGAGGCTGAACCAACACAGTTCTCTGCCTTTCCCCATGTCAGGCTTCCCAGGCCTTTTATTATCCTTGTGGCCCTTGTCTGGACTCCAGCTTGTCCATGGTTTTATGTTTGGGTTTTTTTTTTTGCAAAGAAGGGACCAAAGCTAAACACAGAGAACATCGTATTGCAGTTGTAGCCTGACAAGTACTGAATGAGATAATGGTAWTTTTTTCTCTGCTGGAGATGCCCTTTTTGATGCAGTCTGTCATCCCTTTGGATTTCTTTGCCATGACAGCACAGTGCTCACTYATGTTTAGCTGCTTGCCCCTCAGATCCCTTTCCACAAAGCTGCCCCCCAGCCAGGTCCATCCCAGCCTGTGCTTCACTCCTGGATTTTGCTTTCCCAGGTGCAAGATCTTACACTTGGCCTTGTTGAACTTTGTAAAGTTCTCTGTACACCCTATCAATGTTGTAATTCCCAACGTGTRTTTTCCTGCTTTTCCATCACTGGTACGCTTCTCTTCTGACTTTGWGCAGATTCAGAGGGTCACAGTTGAGCCAAGGAGGCCTCTTGCTCTGCCTGCTTTCCTGGTCTTAAAGGGAATGAACTGATTTTGYGTTTCCAGGGGACTGTTGGTGAAACACTCCCAGCATTCACTCCCGGGCTCCTTTATCCTCCACGGAAGTTTCCCATGGCATCCCTTCTGAATGGACCCTGAGCATACTGAATTTTGCTCTTCTAAATCTAAAATATTTGTCTCAACACTGACTTTCAGCATGGTCAGCARGATCCCAAACTCCACACTACTGTCATCGTGACACCCAAAGCTGCCATTAATTAAGATGTTACAAAGCAGGTTTACTTGGAATGTGAGTTGTAAGTCTGGCAGTGCCTCACCCTCACCACATCTAACATCTGTACTCCAAATATGCCCTCTATGTGTTCCAGGAACATGATGGATAACATGTGAGCTACTGTATTGGTCTTCCAGGAAGAGTCTGGGTAGTTGAAGTCAGAACCAGGTTCTGTTGACCCAAAGTTTGCTGAAGTGACCCAAATATATCTTCACTGGTATTACAGCCTTGGTTTCATGGTCAGTAGCAGATGCCTACTGAAAGATTCCCCTTGGAGATGACCCCTCTGACCTTGACTCAGGCATTCAGTAGAGCTTCCACAATCTCTGCATGGGGACACATTCACTGGAGGTGCTTTGTYTTTTGGTTCTCATGTTTGGAGACAGCTAAGAAACATCTGTCACTGCACTGGTTGGCCTGACTTATTCCCCAGATCAAAAGATTTTGTTTTGATTAAAAACCCATAGCTATATTCCAGGGGAAAAAAAAAAAAAAACCAACATAAAACACCACCCTTCCAAATAATTACTGTCTTTCATTTTCTGGGTAATTTTGAGTTTATGGAACTAATCTGTGTGCTGCAACTAGGTATGATTTGCTGTTAACATTTTTTTTTAACAAATCAATAATATAACCAGTTTTGAATATTCAACATGGATCTAATGTCTAAGGTAGCTTTCCATTTTTGAAGTGCRCTGTCTCGATCTTGGTAAAGGAAATGGCATTTCCCTCTAAACGTATTGTACATTGATATTTATTTTGCTTACAATTTGTATTTGAATTCTGTTGYGGGGGGGACATATATATTGCCATTTGGGCTGAAGCTGTAATGGAATCTCAAGTTCTAATAACTRTAAGAACTGATGTAATTGCTGTTTTCTGTTTTCATTTATGTATTCCATGCACTAGGCATATTCTAATAATGCCTTGCCTGCACTAGATCTAAATATTTCTATGATGAGAATATAAAACTCCATGGTTTTGTACAGCCATCCAAAATCACAGATGTAGAATTCCAGCTAAATAGACACAATAATATTGCTTGGTGTAATGAATTGTGGATTAATCAGTTAGGCCACCCYCTCCACCCCCCCAAAAAAGTATGTGGCTCTGATAAGGCCTAGRAATGCAGTTGTGAATGTGAGAAATTATTTCAGCTACTTTTATGTTTCTAGAAATAGGTTTTTTCATCATGTGTTCAGACAAGGAGAAAAACGTGGAGATTAAGTCACAGTTGTCATCCTAACAACCAATCTAATTCCAAGTAATTGRAGATAAAATGAAATTCTGTTGTTCATAAATTATAACAAAGTCCTACATACATATAAATGCTAAAGCATAACTAATTTCAGAGTTACCAGAATTTAACAAACCAATTGCATYAGCATATTGATGGAATATGATTTGAATTATTTTTTTTAGCCTCTAGATTGGGAGCAGCCCAAGGTGGAAAGACTATTTAAATCCTCAGCTGTTGCTTCAGAAGGAATAAGAGTTCTTTGTATGSAGATGAATTTAACAGAGCTGAACATTAGCAGTGGGCTAAAGGTCAAATATTAGGTCGCATATTGGTCACCAGCACCACAACTTGTAAGGTCAGAGGGAAAAGTATTCTGTGCTTTGTTACAGCAGTGAAACCTTCAGCTGGTCTGCATTAGTGCATGTAACTGCACATAATTTTGGGAAAATGAATTTATCATAGAAAGTAGAATTCAACCTGAGTACATAGGTTTGATATCTCAAAATTATGAAAGATTATRTCCTGACAGCATGCTTTTTCTGCTGTTTCCTACAATTGTTCCTGAAGTTATACATGAAATTCGTTTTGTGTGTTAATTGCAAATGTAATCATAAAGACATCTCAAAGCCTACAAAGATGTGTTATTGCTTAGGATATTCTCCCAGTGTAGGAGGTAGAAAAACAATTACATTCAAAAACAACATCTTAAAGAACTCTTCATTCTGGAACACATTCTTTTCACTTCTAATTTTCCRTCTTGTAGTTACTGAAGACTTTAGGAAGTTACTGCATGAATCCTAGCAGGATTTGACAGTTGTTGAATGGCATGGATAGTATGTTCTTTTGTGCTTCTTCAGTGAATTTGAAAGCATCAACTATAAGGCAAAGTAAATACTGAAGAGACATTTTCAGTAAAATAARCAATACTTGATTGATACAAATGGTGTTCCTTTTGATTTGAAACCTATGTTTCTATGTTTATTTGAGATATTTAGTATCAACATTATAAAATCCATTCTGGATTATCCATCAATGGGATGGGATTTAATCTAAAACCTTTAAAAATTACTTGGCTAGAGGTTTTACTTGTTTGAAACATAAATTTTATACAGGTAATGAAGTTCTGAAGGTCCTTAATATTTGGGGGAGGGAATTAGAGKATAATCAGGTATCTGTGTAACTAAATTTTGATGGTGACAATATACAGAATAGCACACAATCCTTCASAGGTGCTTACAGAAACCACAAAGAATAAATACCTATTTTGCAGTTAGAAAAATGCTACAGTATTTAATATCTGTATTGATAACTTTTAAGAGTTGTAATTGCAAGCTTTACAAATACAAGTATTATAACCATTTGCTRAGCAAATTATAAYCATTATACCATGCTGAGTAWTATAACCATTTGGCTGAGCAAATARGAGGAAAGGAAAATGGAAATTTGAAAATCTTAAAAAATTACAAAGATTAAAATATCCATTTGTTCACTGGAAAACTTGTACTCCTTCAGTACAACTTTTCATCAAGCATGACTAAACAACAGGTCATTGTTGGTGTCTCACCATAAACTGCCTTGTTGATAAAATGAATTCTTCAAAATTGTGCTAGGAATAGATGTTCATATGTTCACTTAATGAARTTAGCTAAAATGTTGTGRCCTAGGCATTGTTATGGAGCACAAAGATAGCAACAATAGTGATGGAGAAGAGTGATCTAACATTTCGTTGATTTATACTTTGTACGGGACTATATTATAGTGTGCAAAATGTACTTGTTTTGAGTGGTGGATGTATTGCATGCTCACGTAATAGTTTAGCTCAAATTTCAAAAAGGGTGGCATTTAAACTGTAAATACTGTATACCACAAGCTTTCATTTGTTAAGCAACTTTTTTTTATTTCCCTGTTTGTGTACAGTTCTCTATGTACATATTAAAAAAACCTAAAACAAACAAACCACAACATTTTGAGAAACTTTTRTAGTTATCTTTTACATTTTTATTGTGTTATCAATCTAAATATGTCCATTAAGCTGTCTGTTTAGTTTGAAGTTTTCATTGGGTGCTTTCAGGTTCTTTGAAAATCAGCAATAACAGTTGGACAATTATTTAAAGTATAACATTTTTCTGCACAATTTCCACTTCCATTCTTTAGAATGCAGACACAGTGGAATGCTTGTCCAATTGTAAGATTTAAAGAATCTTTAAGAAGTTATTTATCTTTCTTTTTTTTTTATTTTTGGTGGTAGGAAATGTCTCATAGTAGCTTATACGCAGAATTTGCAAGTTAAACATGATTTCTCATGCTCATTTATTTGAGTAAAATTTTMTATTAAAATATTTTCATAAAACTTCTGTAACTCATTGCATGTACTAAGTAATCATGAAGCTGTGTGTCAACCTCTGTATGTAATACACCAATAGTATTACATTTTGTGAATCTGGTTGAAATGTACACATAAAATAAAGCTAAAATTAGTAATAAAATTATGTACTTTCTTGTAAATTATAGTGGTGTGTTCCTGCAATTATCTTAATTCTGATTTATAGATAGGAAAAAAACCTTCAGTGGGAACTCTGTTGGCACAAGACTGAAGCGTGTTRTGGGCAATACCTTAATTTCTCCATTGTTTCCATGCACTGTTTTATACACTATGGCCTCTGTTTCTTACAATTACATTTTAGCATGTGGGGAAAAAATGCCTGAGCAAATGAAACATCTGCAAATGGCTAGATACAGCAGAAACTGAGGCAGCTGCTTCTGTGGTTATAATAAGGATTTGTTTATGCAGCTGGGTTTAGAAAACAAATTGGTTGCAGAAATGAGAACCAGATTGATATAATTCATCAGGTTAAGCCAGATCACAAGGGAAAGCTGTTTGGGAAAAATA
>NW_026623358.1:1057520-1185420 GCF_030028575.1 Malurus melanocephalus
TTTTTATTTTTTTTTTTGGTCATTGACTTGCTGAAGTATAGATGTTGTTTATTCCTGCTTTTGTCTCATGTACTTAATTTTTAAGGAAGTCTAATTCACCATGAGTGTATCAGTCATTGCCTCTTGGRGATGCCATTTGGGCAGACTGTAGTGTAAGCTTTGTATTACTTATTTTAAATAAAAGAWAAAGTTTTATTTGATTTTTATTTTCTTAAATCTGTCTGATAGCATTCACTAATAAATCTGTGTGTCTTTCATGCACACTGAGAGCACTGCTTTTAGAGATGGCTTCTCAAGACCTGACTTAGGAAGAGCTTAAGGGGCTTTAGAGAGTATAAGACCAGGYTGCCATGTTTCAAAGTAGGGGTGGGCTGTGGGCTGATTGGTTTTGCRGGCATTTGGGGGKTTGTTCAGTTTGTTGGKTTTTTTTTAATTTGTAAGTTACTTTCAAGGTGAGCTTTTAGTGTGAGAGATGGAGGCACAGAAAGAGAAATTGATCTGGAGGAAARGATTCAGAATACCTGAGTCTTCTGTTTATAAAGTCTGGGGGAACTTGCATGAGGCACAATGCCATGCTGTGCAAAGGTATGAGTTTTCAGAGTGACTGCCAGAAGCTGCTTTCATTTTGCTCCCTGTGTGGGGTACCTGCCTCTGCAGAACAGCTGGGTCCCCTTGTGATCCACTCTGCATCATGGATGTTCCACTGCCGCCCTGCTCCCTGCCTGCCTGCCCTGGACCACTGCAGGAATATCTGTGAAATCTGAGCTGYGACCTCAGCAGGGCCAGGGGACAGCAGGAGCACGAGAGCAGGAGAGCTGCTCCAAGGTAAGTCATTTCTGTGCCCAAACTGGAGCCCTCTCTCTGGCAATAGCAATGTCCAAATGCCATTTCCAGTATGTCATGATGGCTCATTCAGAACTGTGGGGTTTTTTCCTTCTCAAAAAATAAGATGTGCTTGTTTTTAAGATGTATATTCCCCCCAAAAAACAGATTTTYGTGCTCTCTGAGAAGCATAATGTCAGGGAATGGTGTTAAGCCATTGCATCTTACATTGCTTCACAGAAAGTTTTTTATATCAGTTTCACACTTTCTGACACACAAGAGAAATAATATGTCACCTTTAAAATACCAAAAGTAATTAGCCTGGTAAAGTGGATGTAAAACCAAAATAAAACTCTGTTAACATGTTCTACATGTTATAACATATAATATATCTACAAACATATATGCAAATATGGATATGTAAATGCATGTATCCATATTACTTGAGCTTCTCATACTGATTATACTTTGTAAGCGAGGATCTACTTTTTCTTTTAGAACTATTTGTTATTTTTCTTTTTAAGCATTTCTAGTAAGCTTGGGCACAGAAATAGTGTAGGTAAAGCTTGTTCAACTGTAAAACAGGATACAAGTTTAAATTATTGAGAGAGCATGAAGACACAAATTTTATTTCAAGAAGTATGTTCCTTTTGTCCAAATAAATTAAAGTATTTGTCAGCCCAACTGTGTTGATGGATAATAGAAAAACACTGATTACTGACATTCCAGGCATGATAGATATTGCCACTATCAGGGGTTTTTAAAATTGTTAAAAGCTGACTGAAAATATTATTGTACATTAGCAGCTTGAAATGTTATCAGGAGAAGGGGAGCCAGAGTAATCAGTAGTCTGAGCATGGAGCTTCCTATTTAACAAGGAGTTTATCCCAACARAACTGTTTCAAAACCAGATGAAGCCATCCCTTTGCACAGGGCCTGACTCTCAGCACCTTTGCACTGTGGTTGCACTTTACTTTAGTGTTGCCTAAACTGTCCCTGGTGCTATTAGCAAAAAAAAAAAAAAAAAAGAAAAAAAAAAAAGTTGCCTTAAGAATGAATGTTTCAAATGCCTGCACTATTTGTTTTCTCTTCAGTCCTGGAGCACTTACAGCTAAGGAAAGTCTTTCCATTCCCAAACCTTGCCAGGCACAGCTTCTGCTTTTAGTGTCCTCCCTCATTWGAGGTTGTTCTTGTTCACTGAGTATCCTGGGAGAGGTGTGCAGCCCTGCTCCTAGCACTGGACAGCTGAGAGCCTTAACCCCTGACTGTTCCCCTCTTGTGCTGGCCTGCACAGGACCTGCCCTAAATAGGCTGTAACCAAGGGTGAGACCGTGGAAAGCATCAGCTAAAGGCAGGATGGGAAGTAGGAGGCAATGGCATTGTTCACTGTGCTAAAATGATAGGGTTTAGAAAATTATTTTTGAAGAAGTCATAATGAAGCCTGTTATCACACAGCTAATTAATTCAGGTGAAGTGGGATGAGAGAGGTCAATCACTGCTGGACAGTGAACTGACAGGCCCACGGGATGGGGCTGGAAATGCCCTGAGAGTGCATTGGAATGGCTTGAGTGGCACATGCTGTGGAATACCTCGAAATGAGAGCACCCACCTTAGCTAGGATGGAACAGCAGAGCAAGAGATGGGGTRGCCAAGACCAGGATGCACTGGATTATGGTGAGGATCCTTGTAGTGTGTGAAAAGGAGCAAGAAAAGGTGTTTCCCAGAATGGAGGAAAAGGATGYTATAACAAGAAAGGAGGCAGCAAGAACTTCACCTAGAAGGCTTGGAGAGATTTATTATTCTGAATCTAAAAGGGTAGATATCCACATCAAAGATCATRCCTCAAGTTTACCATTTTTAATTATGTACATGGAGGGAAAGAAAACAAGTGAGATATGAAAGAAAAGAAAAATGTACTGCGGTGGAGGAATCAGATTCCAGACAATCTTCATACTTCAGCCAGCTCTCCTTCAGAGTCAGGTGCTGCACAAAGGTATACATCCAGGGCTGTTTCCCTCAAGTAGGAGGAACACTTCCTCTTTCATGAAGTTCTTATTCTATGTTTTTCAGGGTCCCACCAGTTTAGAAAACTCCTGCTTCTACTGACTAATGTCTAAATAATTAATATGAAAACTGCTTAGGTGCAAATAATATTTAACTTATTGTTATCTAAATTGTTACTTTGGGGAATATTAGAATAAGTGCTTTGCTGAATTATTCTTCCACAAATACAAGATAATCACAGAATCACTAGGATTGGAAGAGACATTCAAAATCTTCGAGTCCAACCTATGCCCTAGCATTGCAACTAAGCCATTGCACCAAGGACCCCATCCAATCTTTTTTTTAACATATCCAGGGATGGTGACTCCACCACCTCCCTGGGCAGGAGGTTTTCTTGATTGTATTTTAAAACAAGCAAAGAAAAAGAACCAAAAAAGTACTACCTACCTCACTGTACCAGATCGTATGCTCTGAATTTTTTCGTAATCCCGAAGCAACATATAATTCTTACTTCACAGGATCATTGTTGTGAAAAGGCTGGGTGGTTTGTTTCTCCGGCACCAGGAGTTCGTTTCAGGTTTAAGCAAAAGCCCTGCAAAGCAGGAGTTCTGTCACTAGGAGGAGATCTTGGTCTGTCCCTGATTTCTCTTCCTCCTCTCTCGCGTTTTCTCCCACGCTGCATTTCTAGATAAGCATGACCAAAGCATCAATCTTGTTTTAATACTGCTTCTGAGTATTGTGTCTACAAAGGTAAAGTGTCTTAGCACTTAAYGGCTTAGTACAGACTGAAACTATTCGTTCTCACCTTCTTCCTCTTAACTTTATCTTTGCTTCTGATGTCTAGTACTCAAGGTATTATTTATTATTTATGCCTGGTAGACCGTTGAACGTTGTGCTGTATTAAATGAATATTTCTAAAAGTTAGACTAGAAACTACAGGAGCAGATGATAAAATCCAGGGCTGGAACAATTAAATGTTAAACTGCTTTTTACCTGACCAGGAAAGAGATGTGGTTTTGATGGTGGTGGTAATGGTTTTTTTCCAAATAAAGGAACAAAGCAGTAGTGTGTTGGCTCAGAAACTCAGGGCACAAGATTTTGCCTGGTGACATGTAATAAGAAACAGTAAAAGTRGGAGTGGGGAACAAACTAGGACTGAAGGGAATCTCTTCTTGAGCCTATACTTCCATTTGACTGTCCCCAGCAGGTGTTCTTTTTTGGTACACCTCCTTTGTTTCCACGCTGTGCAGCTCTAACTCCACACCTTTTGCARGCTGACCAAGTGGGTTTGTAAAATTGGGAGCTGTCCAGGAATTGGATGTGATGATTTTGTCATCTGTATTTGCTTGTGTAAGCTGGGACTCAGAACCCCATAGAACGACTTTAGGCTCACCTCTCTCAGTGCACAGCCATTGCATTGAGTGCTCTCAWTCCACTGTGTGTTTTGGAAAGTGAAGKCMMCTTTGGCTCTCTGAGATATGAGATRTTTGAGGGAGAAACACTTCACTGTCAAGACAGAGTCTTGCATTTAAATCTTTGCGAGGCACTACCCAAGTGTTTGGCAGTCAGAGTGATTTCTTTGCAGACAGAGGCGATCTTGGTTAACTAATGCCTTGACTGACATGTCTAAGGATGATCAGCCTGAAAACATCCAGATCATCAAAATGACATTAAAATCTCAGTCAGCTGTGAGAGAAACTTACCAGTTCCCACTGGAAGTAGTTATTTCACAGGACTTCATGTCCCATGGGAAAGATTCCAGACAGTTCTGCGGGGAATTTCAACTCCACTAGCTGATACAGAAGAGAGGGAAAGTGCCTGAAATTCCTCATATAAGCATTAAACCCCCAATAATTCCACCTCTCTGCCTAAACAGTCCCATCATCACAGTGATTACATATACCCAGAGCTGAGCCATCCGTTTTCATATCAAAGATTTATTTATGACCATTTTTATTTATTTTATAATAGCATATTTTTCTGGAACCATTCAGGGGGAAAGAAGGCCTTCAGGGTATGACAATCCTTCAAATTTAAAATTAACTCCTTTTTGGATCAATAACATAATCAGCTCTGTATCTTTAACTTTGTCAGCTTCTGAGTACAGATTTCAAATGGGTTAATACTATAAAGACTCCAAATTTCTGAATTTAAAAGCTGTGGGTAGTTGTTGGGCTCTTTTTCCCCTTTTTCTCTTTAAACTAGGTTAAAAAATCTTTGGAGTGCTTCTGCTAACTGAAGTCATCCAAGTAATTCTTTCAACATGGTGAAATCTGTTAAATCTAAGCTATAAACATATTTTAGATATCCTGTGGAAACTTCCAGTTGAAAAAATAAATGTTGAGTCCCTGTTGTAAGCTTTCAACWATGCCAACAACAGCAATATTCTGCCTTTTACCATAGGTCTGAAGAGTGAGTTTTCTAGCAAGTTTACAATTCAATAGTTGAATGCCCTTGCTTTTGCTGAGGGGCCTCTAAGCTCAAACAATGTAATGTGTGGGATCATATGCTTGAAAGGTACTTTAACTAAACTGCAAATGAGAGATTTATTACTCCAGTAATTAAGCAGAAAAAGTAAAGCAAGCGGGTATTAAATGCCAGAGACTGCACGAGGAACCATTGCTCCATGCCAAAACACTGAGTTACAAGTGCTGGAAGAYCCCTCGAGTGAGTTCATACAGCTCCAGTTTTGAACCCRAAACTTGTAGAGCTAYGAGTTTTGAAGACGTAATGCCTTARTTTAAAAACAAAACAAGCAAAGAAAAGGCTAAGTAGTCTGAYCTATTGCWAAACAAGTCCATTCTGAAAGGTCAAGCTGAGTTCCAGAAGCACAGGAGGAATGAGCAYGGATAGCCATCTTCTGACACCAAASAGTCCAGCCTCACCCTCTGAACACCCAGYACCCCTCAACAATGCAGTCAGGATGAACATGTGCAGCTATGGCTGATCAGGAGCTWGTTTTCMTGGCTTTGGTTGTCCACATGAAGGAAGAGGACAATATCCTTTAGTGAAGTCTCCAACTGTAAAAACGTGCATTTGAGGCTTTCAGAAGTAGATCTGTTCTTAGATAAAATGGCTATTACAAATCTTACCTCACAGATCTGCAAGATACAGCCCAGTCTCAGGCTTCTTCAGTCTCCTCTGCCCTGATCTTCCTTCAAGTGTTTGACTCTGGACTCCCTGGGTTTGTAAAGSTTCAACCAACATTTCATCCTTTACCTAAATATGAAATACTAATTTCATCTTATACCTAAATCAGGGAGTTAGGACTGAACATCTAATAGCACCATGCCAAAAAGAGCAGAAGCAGATGGTTTTGCACATGTGTGGAAGAATTTGTGATTGTAACATTATCTGGCAATTGCTTCCTCTGAATAATAGATGGGTCAGGTTATATCAATTCATCTTTCCAGCTTCTCTTCTATATTTGCCAGGAAATTTCACTTTTCAGGCTCAGTTTCACAAACAAGTAATTTAGAGGGGGCATGGTTGAATTGTTTGGCTGCTGCTGACTGCAAACACAGCACGAGGGCATGCACAGTTTGAGGGGACGGAGTAGAGCATCATAACATTTATTGTTTGTCCGTAGTGAAAAAGAGCCCTACAAAAACCAAACATAGGGTAAGTTTTGGGTTCTGCTTTCTGTGGCAGTGAATATTCTGTGAAATCTCCCCTCTGCCTGCAAATCCCTGCTTTTGTATGGGCAGMACAGGGAGTGGAACTGTGTCCTGAGAGGTTGAGCTACATTTCAGCAATGAGTATCTTCAAGGCTAGCTTCTTTCTCAACACTTCTTAGTCACTAACAGATTCTCATTCACAGGTTCTTGATGTAGTTTTTGCAGCAGGACTCTTCTGAAAGGCTGCTGATTACCTGCACTGGTTCCTGCTACCTAGAAGTCCTCCTGGCCTCCTGTAGCTCACTCCTTGCAGTGAGCATGAGATTAAATAAAAACATGCATTTTTTTCATTGCCATAGTCAGCTGAGATATTTTCATAAAAAGCAAAAAATCCTCTAGGTGAGCCCTGTCTCATATATACATGTATTTATTAGAGTAACACAAGCTGGGGTGAAGGAGTAATTCCCAGCGTGTATCAGTCCTGCAACACACACAGTGATATTCAGTTACCCTTAGCAGGGAAATAAAAGGGTATTCGAGTTCCAGCAGTCTGCAGGGTCATATCCATGCTGTATGTTTGCTGACACCTATGCTGACTATATGCCTCYTTTTCAGTGAGGATAATTTCCTTTCAAATGGCTTTTGATTCTTCCTGGAGGTTTCTGTCTGACTTCCCATTTGTCACTTCACACTTTAAAAAATGGTTTTATTTATGATTTATTTAATATGTGATATGAAATTACAACTGCTTTCTCATGCCCCTGCATTATTCTCCCCTCCCTTCCCAGTTCCTACAAAGCTTTCTGCAAGATATCCAGAATTATTTGTCTTGAAATGCCTGGAATAGCTGATATTACAAATATAATACTATGCATAACTRCTGTCAGATATTCCTTTTCTCCAAGGCTTACTTTTGGTTGGATTCCTTAAATGAGCTATGGAAAAGAGAACTTTTCCTTCATGCAGCTTGAGACAGAAATTATGCGGCCTATAAATACCTTTTTTCAATCTATGGAAACTATGAATTAAGATGAAAAAAACACTTTCATGCTAGAGGCAAACAAAATTATTGTTTGTTCCCTTCCCCTGGGTATCTTTTTCCAGGTGTTTTGAGGACATGCAGTACCTATCTGACTCTATATATTTATGACTCCTTTAAGTTAATTAAGAGAAAAGTAATAACTTACTTATGCCAGACAAAAGGTCATAGATACAGAGAATGTGCCTCTTAGTTTAGGAGTGAAAGGAATTATGGGTGTACTGCAGTAAGATGTCCTTTCCTCTTGGTTCCATGGTACCCTAGGAAAGGCAATCTGCCAGGGAACTGTAGGCAAATTCAAGATGAAGATGTGCCATACTCTTGCAAAGGTGTCTATTTTACAGGATATTGTWGTTCATTTGCTTTAACACAAGGACTTTGTGTTACAACTAGAGTGGAAAGATATATTGGYGTAGTCTTTTATTCTGAGACCTGATGTTATTTTAGAAAACAGCAATTCTAGGATAATAGCTTGAGTTAACAATATTCCTTATCTACATGAGCACTACCACAGCTTTAGTTAGCAAATATACAGGGTTTTAAATTTACTTTTGCTGATGTGCATATCTTAAAATCTCTGGCACATTTTCCTAAGCCAAAAGAGAGAACAAAAAGAAACCAAACCAAACAAAAGAAAGAAAGAAACAAACCCCAAACCCAGACATGGCCATTTCGAATCTTTTCAGTTATACAGGATATATTTAGAGGTGTATTGATGACTTCAGTCTTTGCAGATGGCTGTTCATATTGCAAATGCCACCAGAATAAGCTATTAGTACAGTCTGAAGGATGACGTGTATTGAACAGGCTTGGCAGTAGAACAATTTTCTTYCTGTAAATGTTCATCATTTTTGTGAGGCAATGGTATCACAAGAGAAGGGCTGAAGGTATAGGAAAGGAGAATGTGAAGAAGTCCCGTTGCTTTTTTCTGTGTCGTCTTGATTTATGGGTACAGAGAGCGTTCCCTGTCTCAGTACCAAATAGCATTTGTAAGCCTTCAGGAGAATTAGTGTTAYTTTAAGCACATTCTGATTTATTTTTGTCGAAAAACTTTTGATAGATGTTTTGTGCCACTGACCTTTGTAAGTAAGCACTCTGYGTTTCACTGAAGCAGCAGTAAAAGCAAACCACACATTAGGAAATGCATTTCACTCATGATTCTTCATTGCAGAACTCTTCATGGGGGCATGGATCCAGTGTCAAAAGAAGGGGCCAATTCAGCTTTAAATCCTTAGCCTTGTGACAGCAGTTCAGCATCTGAAGAAGGATAAGSCATGCCAGGTGCAAAGGCTGCAGAAACAAATTGTGTATGGCCAGGCACAAACACTTCAAAAACCACAGAGGCTGGCAAGGTAGGATGTGCAGGGCCTGGYTTCCTCTGGGTGTTTTCCATAACATGAAGTTAATGTGGAAAATTAATTAATTCTGGAGCAAGAGGGCCCACAGACACAGKTAGATGGGGATGATTAGCCTAGATCCAGTGTAGGCATTTGTAGTTAAAACAGGTCACTAAAACTGATGTGTCTAAGGTCTGCATGTGAAAAGACTAAATTGATGGGTCCTATGTGGTGTTGACAGAGATATCCAAAGACCCTTGTGACTTACAAAAAGTGATCTCACTAATTACTGGCTAAAGCAACAAGGACAAACTCCTAAAACTTTTCACTTTTTTCCTTTCCCCCCCACAATCACAATATTTAAAGAATACGGTAAAAATGAAGCAGAAGTTGTTCAGCATCCTGCCCACCTGTGCCTGCAGTTCAGTGCTCCACTGCACACCCCTACTCCTCTTCTCCTACATGAAGCAGAACCTTCTATTCCTGGAGAAGTGACTTCTGCTGTCAACAGCAGTATGCTATGATGATATCTGGGGAGAAAAAAGCTCACTGTCCATTAGGATGTGTTTTGTTAKGGGCAAGCAAACTGGTGAGAGGAAATGTCCTGTGGAAAAAGTTGCTGAGTGATGTAGGATGGTCAAAGGAAGCAAACGAGCCGTTGGTGATTTAGAAAGAAATTAACCAAGACAGGTTACAGGTCTGTTCTGGGAGTAACAAAGCATTTCAAGCTAATTACCTGAAAAACTATTGGCATGTTTTAATTTCCTGGACAATTAGGACAAATAGAAATGTCTTCTGTTTGCTCTGAAAAACAGAAGCACATCATGTTTTTAAAGCACATCATGTTACAAAAAGTATTAAGGATCTACAATAACRGAAATGGGAAGTGTAATAATCAGTTAACTACACCTGGACAATGGATCCAGCCCTCATAAATAAGGCCAGTGTCTGTCTTTTGTTTGGCACTGAATGAAATCAAACCATTTGTAAAACATATTTTGAATGAAGGCTAATTCACTTCCATCTAATGTCCATTTATTTTCTCAGGTAAAAMTGAATATAATAAAACAAAGCACAAGGGAGTTGATCTTATAAACTGGAAAGAAAAGTGTGAGATTTCAACAATGAAATTTTTACAGAATGCCAGTAATCCTTGAGGAGCAGGTCTCCAGTTGGTACAAATATTCAGAACTTCATTATTCAGCTTCATTTTGCAGGTGGCTTTGCAGAAGCTGYAGGTTGCCCCTGGGCAGCCCGGATGCCAAGTCAAGTTGTTCCACAAGTGTTATAAATGGATAAAATCCTTAGCTGTGTGCCGAGGCTATGTGGGAGGGAAGCACTGCTTCTCTACACAGCTGAATGGCTTGTCCCCCGTTCCATTCTCAAACCCCAGAGCATCCTCCTGGCAACCTCATTATTACTTTCTGGGAAGTTAATCCTAAATGTAACTCTGAACTCCTTGAATAGGATGAATTTTTCCTGCTTGCAGGACTGCCACCTCTGTCACTGTGAGGCAAGTGGGAAGRAGAGTGATGCACATGGCTTTCTGTGCCGTATCAGCACTGCCAGCCCTGCTCACAGGCCCCTGTACTGGGCTGCTTCCCTCTTCTTAAATTAATCATTTTCGGCTAAGCTTGGCCCGAGTGAATTCCTGGGATAGGTCTTGTTTTTCACCTTTGAACAATAACAGAATGGTGCACTACCAGGAAGGGCCGTGGCTGGGGTGGGTAGGAAGGAAAGAATCATATAGGAAATAATTGTGTAGCAGCTTTTTGAGCAGGAGGAAGTAGAAAATAAGAGCCAGGGCTTACATAGATTTGTGATGAATACACATGTTCAGCTATAGATGATATCTGCATAGAAAATTGATCTATTTCTAGTTTGCAGATTTTGTATCACTGTTCTAATTTGCTATTGTTTTCTCCAAATGTATTAATCACTGCAGGTGAGTCTAAACTGGAAGATTAAACATGAGCAATTTGGAGTGACTGGGAAAATTCAGGCTGCAAATCCCAACCTAAGACTCATCTCTGGTRTGCATGAGAATCTGAGAGATAAAATCATCTGGAGATCTGAACTTGGTTGGAAAACTGGATGACTGCCCAGGAGTAGGGATGAGATGGAGGAAAGGAGAGCTGTGATTCTTGCACAACTCAGGTACTCACAAGGACTGCGTTTTCTCTAGTTATAGGAACAACAAAATGCCCTGAACTTCCAAAACCCTATAATGCTCTGCCCTTCTTCTGTCTAYCATGACTTGGCACACTACTGCAAAGAGAAGGAAGGGGAGGTCTGTGGAAGTGAATGACTGACATTACAACTTTCTTTCTAAGGCTCTATGTTTCCTCAGAAGAACAGATGGGGGCAGRGGAGAAAGGCAAAGCTTTTTCACTGTGTGGAGTATCAGTGAAGCAAAGGGCTGATTGTCTTAAATACCCTTCTGAAAAGAGAAAGTAAAATTAATGGCAACCTTTGGGTTTTTCTCCAGGAGACAAAGGCAAATTGCACTTGAAAAATAGCTCATTAGCACTTTCTCTATTCCAACTGACACCTTCTCTATTCTTACTTAGAAACTGCTGSAGAGGTGGAGGATAATTTTTGCTCCTTGCAAGATGAGAATGACTGATAACTTGCTCACCTTTATTTAATTTTTTTCAATACAGTGGCCCAAACAGYGCCCTCTGAGGTCTATGAGAGGTTGTCATGTAATTGTAGTTAGAGCACTACATAAACAGTGAGACAAAAATATGCCTTAAGAAACAGCGCCAGAAATGGGAGTTATTGTAAAGGACATCTGCCTGTTTTGAATATTGTCAGTTTTCTGGTCCTGTGATGTTGCACACTAGATCCTGTTCTGGAGGCTCTCTTTRTAGCCGTTTTCTGATGTGGATGTGTGTTTCATATTAACCTATGCATAAAGTSTGGGTGCCTGTGAGAACAAGGAGGCAGTGCCTACTTAGCCTGACTGACCGTGTGAAAGACATGGCCTTGCTACAGACAGCTCAGCTGTGCTCTTGGCAGTCTTTCCAGCCTTCAGTTTTGCTATTTTTTCTCTTTTTCCTTCCAGCTTTTCTACCCTTATTTTTTTTTTTTCTTTTCAGTTCAGCTAATCATTTCTGGCTCCAGATTTCGGCATGAAGGCCTTTATCTCACTGCTGAAGCAGTGCGTTGTGAGGTGCACTCTGATACTCTGCTAAGGAGAAGGGATCTTTGATGATATCAAAGAATATTTACAAAGCAACACCACAAAGATCTGTGTTGTTTGTACTGCAATTGACAGGAATATCTGGAACAAAGGAGCATATRAGCTCAGATATGTTTCAAATCTGAAAGTGGAGCAGCAAACCTCAAAGTTGAAAGCGGGGTGAGGCAGTAAGCTTGATCTGATTCACAAAAGAGCAGTGTAGTTACTTTCCAAATTCTGGGGCACAATTGATCTTTCCTTCCTTGATTCTCAGGAGATCATATGTTATGCTCTACATGTGGAATCTTGTGCTTCATACACGTCAGGATTTTGCCTGTCACTTTAGCAAGCCTGTTTTATTTGGTCTCCCATTCCTTGTCCCCCTCTTCCGCAGCCTATGGGACTTGGACAATCAGCCAACATCAGTAATTCAGAGTAAATAACAGATCCTCAGTGCAGTTATTTAATGATCTGTTTGCACAGACTGGTCCCTAAACAATSGCAAATAGAAGGAGTACATATCTCACACTGTTTACTCTCGATTTATGGCCAGCAACGAAGGGACAACTTATTTATGAAAGCAGTGCAATATGCTAGCTTTGTCTAGCTGATGGCTAACACTACATCAAAATGGGTAACTATTTGTAAGGTACTGTGGAAATATCTGTTTACCACCTCCTTACTGTGGCATTTACTTTATCTTCAGTATGTGGTTACATAYATATATTAATTTTTTAACCTCTTAAAGGTTAAAGATTCTTGCAGCTCTTTTCTGCTGTCACTTACATATAGGCTTTGAGACAAACTCTGAACCATTCTGAGTTGTTTTCAGAAAATAGCCAGAAGTGACAGAACTTGCCAAATCTTTCCTTTTCCTTGAAAGCACAGTTGTCTTGAGGGAGTGCTGCTTTGCAAGGACTTTTGCAACCTTTGTTTTTGCCTCCTCTGGAATGTGACACATTGTTATCGCACTCGCCTAAGAAGGCTTCGGTTGCAGGTTTATCATATACTCCAGGCTCATGAACTATTTCCCTGGAGACCACGCTGCATTCTTGATCTGCATGGCGTCTAGCAGCCAGCCAGCACCATTCAATTCCTGTCCTCTTGGCATCCTGTCTTAGAAAATGACTTTCTATTCTCCCCTCWGTATCTCCGAGTTGCTATTGAAAAGGTGCCTGCTGTTCAGGAAGACCCACGGGCGAGTCTGGCAAGAGAAAACAGCGTCTGAGTCTAGGAAGTTTCAGTGATGCATGTACACACACACACAGTCGTCTCAGGAAAAGCTGAGCTGTTTATGTTCCTGTCTTTGAAATGATGAAGAATACAGAAAAATTCCAAATATGTACAGTATGAAACCGGTGCAGAGCAGCCCAGCAACAAAGGGCAACGTAGAAAACCCCAACTTTCAAAACAAGGGCTGAGTTTGTACTTTACAAAGTGCTAATTCATAAGTTATTTCCAACATACAGCTGGGCGGATGCCAGGTTTGCTTTGATTCTGCCTTTTTATTATTTTTTTTAAGAACTCCATTTTGAGAGGAAAACAATAAATAATCCCTTTTTAGGAATTCTTTGCCAARCCATCTTGCAGCTCTCACATGGTAACACTGTAGACATTAAGGTATTTGTAAGTTTGGCACGATCCCACCATAACATCAGTTTTAATCCAATGTGCACTTAATCAGTTATCTTAGTTGAGGACACAAGTGAAGCTGTTACATTTTTGAAAACAGGTGCCCACTATCTCCTCTCCACTGAGGAATGACCTAAAAATCACATTTTGCTGACAGGAAAAGCTCTTCTTTCCTTAATTACCTCAAAAAAAAAGTCAATCATAATATCTTTATTTTTAATCAACGAGAATTTTCACAACAACATGGAAGAATATTTCTTTCATCTTGCAATCATTAAACTGTCATTCCAAATTCTAACTACACATTCCTAATTGAGAAAATGAAGCAATATGTTCCTGATTTATATTATAGCAGTCCACTGTAGATCTTGCCGTTTCCAAACTAGCAAGATGGATAAATGCATATTCAGCTGAACATACGTTGTTTTCAATGAGTTAAAGGTGGGGCACACACTTGAGTTCCTGGCTGATATGCATCTATCAAGTGCAGTCCATTCAGTCTTATATTTTTAACACAGCCAAGCTACATTCTATAAAAGCATTGCTCCTGTGAAAAGTCAGTTTGTAAAGGTGCAATTTTTTCCACCCATTGCAGTCCTAGCTGGGCTCCCTCYCTGGGGTTAGAGGCCCTGCTAGGTATTGACCCTAAAAGAGCATGGTTGGGTGGGTTTCTGACTGCAGCCTTTCCACTCACATGGAGGACAAAGGGAGTTCTGAGGCACACAAGCAGGTGCCTCTGGCATGGCTGTGTCGACCCTGAGGGTGCCAAAGGGATACAGCTCCTGATGCTGGAGCAGTGGGTGCTCTGTCTGCCTTCAGCTGCAAACCAGCACCTTCCTCCAGGTCTGGTTTAGCCTTATCAAGGAGCATTGTACTGTGTATATTACTTAGGRAAAAAAAAAAGTTAAAAACAATAAACTTTTTGAAGTGTTTTCTACAATGTTTAAAAACCCAGCTAAGGAACAGTGCCCTAGGAAACCTTGGCTCACTACCCAAGCATTTTTCACCCATGTTTTAGTTTCAAAAATAGCTGCTGTTGTTAAGGCTAATCTCAAGACAATAACAAAGTAATGATGGTAATGATAATATAATGGTCTCCACTTCCCTCAAAGACTGGGTAGAAGAACATGCTTCTTTCAAATCTTTCTTTTAAATGTAACCTTTCTCCATCATAGCCCTTAAGGCAATTTGAATGCTATTAATGACCAAACAATCACATCAATGTAGAGCAAGAAGCTCTTGAATTTTTCTCTTCAAATATTTATCTTCAGCACTGACAAAGCTGTTGTCAARAGCCAGAGGCATATGTCTACAGGTATGTGCTTTTCCAATCCTCTCAGTCTTAGCAAGTTTTAAGCTAGTGCTACCTTGGTTGTGGCAGGCAGATTTTAGGGTGGGAAAGACCTTAAAACTACAACATCTTTCCCTGATTTCAGACTTAGTGGGCACCCTGTTATTGCTCCACATCAAGCTGAGGCCATGGAGGCCTCCTCAAYTTTCTCAATAGACCCACTCTCGATATTATTCCCAGGTCTTTGCCACAGACACTGAAAGCCAGTGATGACGTTTGCCTAGGTCTGACATGGTTATGTGCTCCTGGGCTGATTTTTGTGTTACTCCTTTGATTTGGTGTAACCATGTAGGTTTACATTGATTATGCAATAAGCTTTTCTGGGAATGCTGAATCTAATTGCAGTCAACTATCATCACTTCAGTAATTAGCAATATTTGCTCTGACAAGTTATCAGCACTTGCTATAAAAAAAATTGTTGTGCTTTCTTCTTAGTAAAAAAAACAAAAAAAAACAACAATAAAATGTCAGCAATTCCTTTCCCCTCTCAGGAAATAGATGGATGTGATTGAAGTTTGTTGTTGTTTTTTAAAATCTCTTGCAACACTTTAATGTACCTGTTGAATAGAAAATTGTAAACAAAAAGCTTGCATGTAATGTTGTTGAAAAATTTCATAACAATTTGTATTTAAAAGAAAATCTTTGTTATTTGAAAACTAAACAAAAACATAAATACTTTTTCTAGAAGCTGGAGGGTTTTTTTTTTTTTTTTTTAGCTAAAAGCTCTCCAGCAGATAGCATAGAAGTATTTACAAAGCTTCTTGAAATTTCCTTTTTGATTCAAGTAGTGTTAACAATAATAGTTCAATCATTTCTAGTTATTACTACAGTCACTGATTTTTAGAGGGCAGGCATACTCTGCAAAGAGAATACTTGAAACATGATGCAATTTCTTCTCAAAATTTTGCTTATCTGATAATGATACAATTAAAAAGAAATTTTACTATAAAATACTGCTGAATTAAACTGTTCAAATGAAGTTTAAAAATGTTTGAAATCTGGGAGATTCTTTGCTAACTGGGATAGAAAGCCTCATTGAAATGGAACGCATTGGGAGACTGTCGATGATATTAAAAAAAAAAAAAAAAAAAAAAAAAAAAAAAAAAAAAAAAAACCAAAACAAAAAAAAACAAACAAACAAACAAAAAAAACCAAGAAATTGTTCAACTGGACTAATACTGGCTTAGTGTAAATAACTTTTCATTCCTGACTAGTTAGATGATGTTTCTTTGCTGGAACAATTACACATTCATTCCCCAGGGGCCCATGTCCTCATGGAAGTRTTAACACACATTCCTCTCTAAAAGTTTTTGGGCATGTCCAGCTGAGGTCATGGTAATTAGAGATAGAAAAGACCCTTTGGATCACCAGATCTCTCTCCCTGCCAATGCAATTCTGTTTCTTTAGGAGGTGCATTTGTATTTGATTTGACAAAGCTTTGGAAAAGTGACTCAAGATGAGGCTATGGAGACTGTTACACAACCAAGAGACCACAAGAATACTCATTTTTAATTTTTTTCTTCCTTTTTTTCTTTTATGTTTTCTTGTATTTTCCTTGCTGCAATTATTTTGTCATCTGAGATGCACCTGGGAATCCCCAGGAACAATCCAGTTTGGAACTTGCCTGTCATTAGCAGCTTCCTAYTTCATCAGTTGTGAATTAGCTCACTCCTTAAGCAGACATTCAGAGCTCAGCACATGATGTGGACTTCCTTGTCTTTTTATTACTCTGTTGTTGAGCTACTTTTTTCCTGGAAACTCTTAAACTCTCCTGGGCTTAAACTCAAGTTTGCTACATGTGAACAACAGCATCAAAATCAGACATGAAAATAAAAAATTTTGGTTTGAGGGAGGTTTGGATACGCGGAGCAATATTGTTTTCTGACTTCTTTTGCTACTTCTTGTTCACGATAGTGTCTCAGTTATATTACAGTTACTTGTCAACATTACCTCTCCCCAGCACTCCCTTTAACTAGATTAAAAAGCCTGATTATGAGATTGCTTAGTCTGGACTTACATCACTGTAATTCCATATGACAAAGCAATAACTGTGTTGGAGGCAGTAGTGGATTTTACCTGTTTTCCCTGTAGTTAACTGGCACAAGACAGATGTCCACATTTCCATTGCCTCCACCTATCCTTGCTTGTATGTGCTGATGTCTTTATTTATGAAGTTTTTCTTTCCCTGCCTTGCTCACTGCGTGATGGAGAACACTTCATGTTCTGTCAKATCAAAATAAATACCCTTGAACTTAAAGAAGAAAGAGAAATTAATATGTAGTTGTTTTCAAAAGCTTTTTGAGAAGGAGGCTGCCCTCTAGTCCTAAGTGGTGGTTAAGATATAAACAAAAAGAATTTTTGTTGGGAGATTTGTTCTTTAAAATCTCCATGTTCTCAGCTGCCTCTGCTTTGCCAGGAGGCTGGACTGGATGATCTCCTTAGGCTCCTTCTAACCTGGCTTAATCCATGATCCTATGAACCTGTTTGAGGTGGCAGTGGATAATCTAAATGCATCCCTTGAGGAAATTTCAGCAAAAATTATTTGGTAGGAGTATGCTTCTCTCTTGCACTGCTGTGTTTTCATGAAGAGCCACAGTATTTTAGAACTAGGTCTTTTCAAATAATTCTCAGAATTTATCTCCATGCTTCATTTATTCTATTCTGGTATCAGACACTATATGAGACCACACTTCTGTCACTTGAGAGCTAAATTGCCTTCTAAACTCTGCTTTAACGTCAAACCATTGCTTCTAAAAAGAAAATAAAAGCTCAAAACAAGCAATTTTTTAAAAAAAAAAAGTCACACAAATTCACAGCAGCTTTAAAATAGCGTGCAGGCAGCAGGGTTCTACATAGACATCCCTGCTTACAAAGTCGCMTTTTGAAATACCAGCAATTGTACTGCATGAGGCACAGTTGCTACTCATGTGCCAGTTGTCACTTTTTAAAAGATGACTATTATTTATAACTATTTTGGGGAAGCAAGCATCTTTTCTAAACTTCATCTCTCTTATAAAAAAAATCTCAAATCCACAACCAAAGAATCTGGCATATGTAAATGGAATGGGATATCCATGGCATTAACYGAAGCTCATTTCCTGTTGCAGATGAGGACTGCTGTCTGAACTCTCACTTCAATCTCACCACTGGAAGACTACCATGAATATGTACAACACATAGGAGACCCAAAAATAAGAAAGCAGGAGCAAGTTGTGGAATAGGAAGTAAGTCTATATCACCAGCTCTTGTGTTAAAATATTTCTGTATCTGTTACACAGAAGCCTGGCTCCTATCCTTTCACCATTGTGATTTTTTTAAGCACTTGCAAAAATTTCTAATAAAAATGCTCTTTTAGGTTCATTGAACACTTTCACACAAAAAGAAAGAAAACAATTGAAAATTTTACTCAAAGGCTGTGAAGGAACACGGGGATTTTAGATGCYTCTTCAATCTCATATTGTTCTCAACCTGTACTCATAGAAATCGGGAATATAGAGACAGATTTAGCAAAAGGGTTTTGTTAGTAGACACTTCCAAATTTCTTTTACTTATACTCCTTTTCTACTCTGTGTCTGACATTAAAGATGCCATTAGAGATGGAGAAATGGCAGAGACGGGAATAGAGATACTATAATTAGGGTGTGGGAGGGGGAACAAACCCAATCAAAGACCTTTCCAAAATGCCAAGCAAGGCTTTACATTGCTGCTCCTTTCTTCTGCTCTCTACGTGTGTAACTGCAAGTCATCTGAACAGAAACAGAGCAGGACTCAGGGTTATTGCCAGAAGGGGCAGAAGGTGGGCATGATCTTTCGTCACCTTTATTTCAGTGGTAGAGTGCCCTCACACAAACTGTCTGGCACAGCGTTAGCATCCTAACTCCCATGCCACCTGTTCTGTCCTGCACAGCTTTCCAGGGAGGCTGGATGCCTCACACGAGGACAGCCTGAGCCAGATTCATTAAATGAGTGGTACTTGTGCAGWAATGTATTCTTGCCGCTGCTGCTTGAGAAGCAACAGAGGCCTGAACAGGGCACATCTGCTGCTCTGGCCTTTCTCAGGAGCTCTGTGTTGTGAGAGGCTAACGTTAAGTGATTTCTTGTGTCTGCCACKTTTAATTGCAAGCCTTTCCAGAGCTCTGGAATGAAATGGCTAGCAAAAAGTCTCCAGTGCACAACTAATCTATGCCAGTCGTTTTTCATTACAATATGAATTTAATGCAGGGACGGAAGAATTGTATTAGAAATCTCTGCATTASAAAGTTCTCTTCTTTTCATTAATGGCACCAGCTTTAACAAAATACAAACTATTCTATGTTCCTATACAACCACAAAGAGTACCTCGGGAAAGGCAATCTAGGTGTTTCTCTTACATGGAGTCAAATGAAATGGTAGATATTTATCACTGTAACTTGGTTCTGAAGGTGCTTTATGCCTCCATTAGCTTCTCAGACTTTGTTATAGTTACAGCCATAAGTAATGTGGAAGTTAGGAAGGGAAATAACAGTGTAATAAAGGGAGTGTTTAAATTCTTTTATTAAGGATGAACAGTATTTTTAGTTTTAACTTCTGAACTGTYGTATTCCAGGTATAGGCCACTATGCGGTTTGATACTGAGTGCTTTAAAATACTATTGTCTCTTTTGCGTTTAGGGAGGAAAAATCTTCCTTGTTACAGGTAAGTAGTCACAGGAGAACCTGCATTAAATCAAAGCTAATCAATACCGTGCTTAACAATGCATTGCCTGGGAAAGCAAAACAGAAGCTTGAGAAATGCAGAATTACCATTCTGTTTCCAAAGTAAGTTCGTTCTTGCACAAATTTTTTGAGGAATCCTGATCAGATCGCCCTCCTTATTTTTTGAGAGAGAAGAAAGTGTTCTGTTTGCTGTATCAGGTCTGACCTCTAACCTCTTATCAAAGAATTGCCTGGATCTTTTTCCTTAATGTTTATTTTGGGGGATTTCAAGAACAGCTGTCTCCAAGGACTTGGCTTCATTTTCTCTGAATTCTAAAAAATCTGTTTTCACCACTATATTTGAAACATCTTTAATTATTGAGAAAAGGATAAATCTTAACATTTAATTAAACCCACTGTTTTTTTTTTCTGTGTTTGTTTTTGTGAAAAAAAAGGTAATCACACCACTACAGGCACAAAGTATTTGGCTAACAACAGACCTGTGTGGCCCACGAATAAATCTTGTTTTAAACAGGTTTTGGTGGAGGGATCACTGCTAGATTCGAGGATAGCTGGCAACCTCTTCTCTCCAGCTAGAGAGATCAAGAAGAGTTATTTAAAGCCTCTCTATATGGAGAAGCTGCTGAGGAATAAACTAGTCGGGGAAGAACAAAAAGTGATCTCTGGGAAGAGCCTGTTGTTTTGGGAAGACACCAGTGCTCTGCRCATACCATCTTTGGGTCACCTGATTTGATTCCCTTGCAGAGATGCTCAAGTATTTTAACTGGGCTGTCTCACTGGAGCTCCTCACCATGTGTGCAGCCTTAGCCTGACACTAAACTGTTCTCAAATGTGGGCATATAACACCCTTTACAGTGAGAGCTGGAGTGAGAGCTGACAGCAGGCTGTTTCGGTGGAGTACAGTAGCCATGTTTCAAGCCCCTAATTTTCTTTCCCTGAACTGGGGTGGCATCTTGGCTTAGACTCCACTGTTCTAGTGTCACTTATGAGAAAATCTGATTTTTCAYAAATAGAGCACAAAAGGCAGAAAAAGAGATTCTAGACATCATTTTGCTACTGAGAACAGTATAGAGCTTAATGGGTCTCCGGGCAGAATACAAACAAAAAGAACCCCAGCTGAAGTACTCTAATGTCATCGTTTTTCAGCAAGRCATTTAAAGTCAGTGAAAAGCAGAGCATGGTGGCAGAGCACACTYATCACACTTAGCAGTAATATGAATCATTGAGAGACATAATTAAACTGAACCAAGCAAGGCTTAAACAGGTAATACTATCCTTATAATAGTTTCCAGATATTGAACTAATTAATAATCTATTTTAAACTAATGCTTTCGCAAATCTTGAATATCAGCATTCATTGCTGAGATTCAGACATAAGTACCTCAGGCTAGCTCCTAAGAATCAACAACATGACAGACTGAATACAAAAGTAAAATACACTAAAAAAGTAAAAAAGTCTCATTCAACCACACRGTCCAAGATGGGTGAAATTAAATAAGGGAACAGCCATATAGAGAGATATATGAAAAAAAATAATCACTTTGTGTAACTGATTAGACATAAACCTTTTGATCAGATGAAGATGAAAGTTCTATTAAATTGCAGGGACAAAGTTTTGATGTAGTTTATACAAMTACTGATAGCTGAGATGCTAAGATGCTAAGAACAGACTTCGTTCCACAATTTCTGTTTTTGTGCATACTTTTGTTTCAAAATACCTGATTGYATGCATGTGTGATGTTTGTTTCTTTGGATTCTGGATGAGAGTGAAAGGGGAAAAATGTCCAAATCCCTTTTTATCTCTCATTATTGTTCTGGCAGAGGGAGAACTCTCAGTTAATTATTTGGATCCGCTGACTACRAGCAGCCTAGCTTGAGGATTAGCTCCATGTTCTTTGTCTGTTCCCGTGGTGTGTCTTTGCTGTAACATCATTTACTGCCATGTGGCTTCCAATGCACACCCCTTTCACCCCCGTTACAATGTCACTTTGTATTGGTACAAAATTAGGATTTAATTCAGCTGTCTACATGATTCAGGGTCACTGCTCACAACAAAGCAACAGCACTGGTCCAAGCTGGTGYGCTGGTAGTACGGCTGGGGAGAAGGGAAAGCAGGAGAAGCTGAGCGTGTGTGAATAGAACAAACAAGGAGGTATAATTGCAAGTAATGTGCTGAGCTTGATTGCTTGATGACCTCTACTTTCAGCTCAGTATGATCATGTGAACTTCGTGGCCAAATTCTTGCTGAAACAATAGCTATGGCCATGTAACCYTTGCTAATTAGAGTCATAATAAAATAACAGCCCGAGATTGTACAGGAGCGCACACAGTCAGGGGTATGAGCAAAGTTAAAGCCCAGTGGAAACATTTTTTGCATGCATTGATCCAAAGCCCAGTGAAGACAAAGGGAATGAAGTCTTGTGCCAGAAGCCAGAAGACCTGGATCCTCTTCTGATTAAATCTGGAATGTTCTGTTCAGATCTTTCAGTTTCAGTATTTTGAGAGTATTTTTTTACTTTAAGCACTCTTCTCTGTCCAGGCGATCCAATTTGATTATGTAAACAACTTCATGTATTGGCAGGGGGATGTGTTGAGTGATAGAGTTGAAGTGGTAGCAGTGGCCTGTCCTTGGATTTTAGCAGCCTTGTCATGGAAGAAATTGTGAAGTTTCTCTTGTAGGAAGATTAGAGAAATAGAATGGAGAAGACCAAAGTGAGAGAGCTGGAACCAGATGGTAACACTAATCAGTGATTATTCTGTGYTACATGAAATTGTGGGATTTAGTAAAGTACAGGGAATTTAGCAGGACATGGTCTGGTACAAAAATGAGGGGAAAAACAGATGGAGAGGTTTGAGAACTATATGAAAGCATTGCAAGGCATTRCATTAGGGCAGACTGAGAGCTGAACTGTAGGAAAGTTCAATGCATTCCAGACTTCAATTTGCCATAATAACAGACTTTTCCTAAAGCTTGAGTCATAAATGGCGCCAACAAATTTCTTCGACAAGAAAATGCAAGCTGGGTGAAGAGCTGCATCGTTTGAACTGTCTTCTCTCCCCTTCAGCAGTCACTGCCTGTGGGGCACACTCAGGGTGCACAGATCTGCTCCCCATYGGACAATGGATGAGCTGTTTTTCCTCATAGTCACCTGCCCATCCAGAAGTCCAGCGTGCAGCAGGACACTCGTGTATTTGGGCAGGATTGGAGAAAGGCAATCTTCTTCTACTTCCACCTTCCACCCCCTCTTTCATTTCATTTAACAGGAATACCCTAATCAGGGAAGTATGCACAGGCTGTTTAGCAAGGGGTCAAATCCATTTGGATGAAATTCCAGAGCTTCAGGGATAACAATGGCAGGAAGAGTGGTTTTTAAGCTGGCCCCCACAGCACCTTGTTGACAGATGTGACCTGCTGCCTCATGCTGCTCACCCTTGGAATGCCTGGCTGCTCCTGACACTGAGGAGAACCATAAGATCACTGCAACTGGAGTTAAATGAAGGAAACACCTCCATTAATTATGGAATTATTCTGTGACAATACTGATTGCCCAAACCTAAATCTTCAATTCTTTGGACATTTTAGGTGTTTTGTGGGATGGCATGTTAGCAAAAAGGGAATTCCCCTTTGCCCCTTGCCTCATTCCCACAGGAAAACCCTCCCATACAAACCCCAGTGTAAGTATGGTTTGCGTTACAAGCCCAGGTCTGAGATATTTTCAGTCTGTATAAGGGAAATCATGCTTTATTGATTGCTCCTCAAAGCATGTGGGGCAACACACAAGTAAGATACCACATGAGGGGTTTGTTGCTGGTGTTAGATACAGTGGCTGGATTTTCATTTCTTCAGCTGCTGTTTTTGCTGCTTCACTGAAACTCCCCATCAGTCAAGGAGGTGGGCAAATGTACCAAACTCAGGGCACAGGACTGCATCTGGCATTTGCTACAGGAATGCAAGTGCTGTAGCCTGAGAGATGTTTCTCTATCTGGCTCTGACCCTGAGATGAGGAAGGGGGAGGAACTAGAGGGCTAGTCCAATTTAGAGCACATTATTTTCATTTCTAACACGCCATGCAGTGCTCTGAATGCCTGATAGTGACTGTATGGGAAAATTCTGCCTTATCAATTTGTTAAAAATGCCTTTCTCTTTGGGGAATAGGAGACAGCACTCATATGCACAGAGAGCGTAGGAGTGCTTCGGGAGTGCTCTGATAATCGGGAAACTCCAAACCCCAGCAATTCAGCAAAACAGACCAGAAACTCCTAAAAGGCACCACAACCACTAAAAGGAAAGGCATTTTTTCTGTCAGTGTAATGACCAGATCGACCTAATTTCTGTCATGACTGTTTTGTTTGTTGCTTTTATTTTTTCCCAGCTGACCACAAGAGTGCACTCATGGAATGATGTCCTGCCTTGTTTCCTCCGGGTCATTTCCTTTCTCTCAGCTCTGGAAGCAGCCAGCAGCATGTGGAGGTCGGGGGGTCAAACCTGGGCCCACGTGTTTGTTTCTCTGGACGTATAGATGCTGTGTCCCCCGAGGAGGAAGTCGCTGCAGCTGTACATTGAGCGGAACATGCTTCTGCGATGAGTACACTGACACGTCACCAGGGACATCGGGGGTACATCTGAGTGGCACAGGCATTGCCTACAGGCTGTGCTTTATGTTGGTARTGATATTCTTCCTTATAAGGTATGGCCATACTTAAAGAGAGCATATCGGAGATTCTCCCACAGTCTGAGTCTGGTCTTRCTGTACAGTTGGGGTTTGGGGTTTTTTTTTTTCCTTCCCTTTTTTTCCTCCAGTGTTTCTCTGCTAATCTTCTGTTACCTTCCAACACTGCAGACCATTTGTCAAATAGCCAGTAATGGCTAAACAGGGGCCCATTGTAGCAAGCACTTGCAACAATTTATTAGCAACACGTATGATGTGATTAGTAAATAACTCATAATGTAGTTGTTTTATGTGGAAATACCAGCTTCAGTATTTGCCAGGGTTTTTTTTGTTTGTTTTTTGTTTTTTTTTTACCTAGCTTTCATCTGGAATAGTTGAGGTGACTTTTTTCACCTGCTCAGTTTTTTATCCACCTCTGATTTAGGACTTAGATCAAAGCACATCTCTGAATTTGTATCAGAATCTTGGACTGAGACTTAGGMTAACTAAGTAGATGGATGATTAGAAATAGAAATGTGAATTCAATTCAATACAGATTTCCTATAAGCTACAGATTTAGACCTACATCTATTTAGATGTAGATGTGGGTCCCTGACCCCTGTGATTTCCAGATATTTCTTCTGATAATGTATTTCCCCAACCAGGAGAGGTAGCCTTTTTTTTTTGTAACCTCCCAAATCCTCATTCAAAATGATTCTTTCTAAAATCAGAGCTGCACAAAAACATCATTTAAGGCATGACTGAGGAACCACCATGCTCACAAATTATATCCAAGTTGTAGTGAAATGAGTACTCAGATATTTGTGTTTTCACTTCTACAACAATATGAAAATAGCTGCAAACTAAACACTGCACTAACATTTAATAGAAACTGTTTCTCATAATGCTTTTCTCTCTTCCAACCCCTACAACTTTCTTATTTCTACTCCACCCACTCCCAATGTTCCTGCAAGCTTTTCAAATTGTTCTGGTCCTTTTGGGTTTATTTGTGCTGCACACCATCCGTAAAGGCATCTCTGGAACTTTTAAGTAATTTTGCAAAGACAACAGTGGGAAGGCAGTTGCACATCATATTATTTTTGGCAAGACCCTACAGGAACAATGGCTATTGTTTGGCAGCTAACAACAAGGAGGCTGCATTAGTGATATAAGGCTTTAGAGCCTGGGGGTTGTTCCACAAATGATTGTGAGGCATTTTAGAGTATGTGTGATTCAACAACATTTGGCAACGTCTGCTAAAAAAGGGTGGGGGAAGGGGGCTGGAGAGAAAAGGAGGGGAAATAAAAATAAAAAAAAAAGAAGTTTAAAACATCCACAGATCTGATCTTAAGGATCAAAATAATATGTTCTATTAAATTTTGGGTTTTTTCCTCTTGCACATAATTGTTACATGTGTTGATCAAAATGACTTTGCATTTATTGTCCCTCTTCCTGTGATTTTGATTTAATAAGGTGGTGCTGGTTGACTGTGAGATGCCACAGTGGGACATCGCGGGTATTTGCTTTTGGGCTGGGGCTGCTTTGGCCCCACAGATGTGCGAGTGCAAGAACGCCTGTGCCAAAAGACTCCCCCCGTGCTKGAGAAGTAAACGCTGGAGCATCTCTGGGGATCCATCAGCCCCGTCTAGTAGCGAAATATCAATAAACGCTGCCCAGAATGTTGAAGCTACCCCCCGGTTGCTGCGTCCCGGAACGCCATCGGTAACGCTGAAATCGCCCCCAAATGCACATGACGCTGTGGGGAAGCGGTGGCCGCTGTCCCGGGTGGGAAAGGGCCTTTCCCGGAGCTGAGGGCCGGCCGAGCTGGGCCGGGATCTCCCCCGAGGGCTCCCGCCTGTTCCCCGCCGYGCCGCCAGGTGGTGCTGTGGCCCTGCCGGCCTTCCCTCGCTGCCGGCAATCCCGCCGGGAATGGCAGCTCAGGGAGCCCCGGTGGAACCGAGCTGCCGAGCTCTGGGCTGCTTTGTCTGGGGCGGGGGAGGCTGGCGGCAGCAGTGGTCCTTCYTCAGTGCGGAGAGCAGCGGGTATCGGCACTGGCGAGGCCACTCCTCGAGTCCTGTGCCCGCTTCTCCCTCACCACAGTAAGGACATGGAGGGCTGGAGGGCTGTCAGGCCCATGGAGTGGTGGAATCACCGTCCCTGGAAGTGTTAGAAAAACGTGTGGTGTGGCATTTTGGGGCATGGCTTAGCGGTGGATTCAATGATTGTAGAGGTCTTCAAACGTTAATGATTCTATTACTCGAAGCGTGGTTCTTTCCTGTTTGAAGCGCACTTCCACAATCACACTTTTCTCTATCCACAGCTAGAAAAACCTGATGGAAAGTAATGCTTAACCGTGGAGCTCCTTTTATTCACATGTCCTCATTTCCCACTTGGGCATTGATACCTGGGCACACTCACTGGGTGGCTCCACGTCAAAAACTTGAATTAACATCTCAAAACSAAAAGCAGTTTTATGTTGGTGTATATTGGTTTCCTTCTCCCCTTCTTAAGGAACATGCTGTACTGACAATGAAACCATATTGTCCTGTGTACTTGGGGAGGTAATTCTGCTTCTCTTGGATGTAAATCAAAACAAGTGTCTCATATATGTGCTCTTCTCCAGGCAGTGAGGGAAATTACCCTCTCAAGGTGAAATGAAGAAGCTTTGATTAAATGTTTTGAGAGCATTTGATAGAAAGTGAAATTTGAAACACCAAGTATTATCATTAAATTTTATAGCTCAGAGCAATTACTGGGCCATATCCTAGAGGTTTAACTCAACCCCTTGTTTTTAGATGCACTGGTGTCTGGAATCTAAACTGAAGTGTACTGACATCTAGCACATCAGGTATTTGGTTTGCTTTTCAGGAGCATCAAATTTCTTGCAGGGTGCAGCCTCTGCAGACTTTAAAAGACAAAAATTCTGCTTTGAGGATATAACCACTTGTTATGAAGTCTGGCCTATTGTAATTGTATTTGTTTTTTACCTGATGCTTCTTTCCAAATGATTAACTCAGGAGCAAACAGTTCTTAGATATAAGCAGGAGGTTTAGTTCAAGAGCAGTTCTTGAACTGGGGTTATTCATATAAATCCACACAGCCAATAACCTYTTCCTCTGAGGTAAGAGGTTATTGCAGATAATCAGTAAGATTAAATACTAAGAAAAATTATGAACCCATATATGACTGCAATGATTTTTTTTTTTTTCCAATATTTGCTGAATATCGTGCCTGGGAAGTGGGTCTTAGTTTGGCTCTCATGGTTGATTCTAAACCTTCTCTTACACATACCCCTGAGACTCTGGTTAATTTTGTGGCACAAAGTATTTAATTATGTGCTCTGCCAAGTGAATACAAGGTCTCAAATTGAATTTCAGTGTCCCTGGGCAACTATTTTAGACACTTTGGTAGAATGTAAATGCATATTTTCTGCATGCCAGATCCTGGCTCCACATCCATCAAAGTAAATCCTCARTAGTTACACTGAAGGCTTGGAACAATCTTAAATTATGTTGTTGAGGTCACATTGTGACCCTGAAGCTCTGGCAGAGAACCAGAACCAAGAAATTTGTATGGGAAACTGGGGAGGGAATAAATTAGCACTTGCCTATGCTTTTTGTGGGAGTAAACTGTTACAAAGGTGTGAGTTAAGATGAAAGCTCCTCGTGGTGGTGGATAGTGCTTTCCAGCTGTTTCTGCTGGAAAGAGCTCTGTGTCTGTGTATGCCATGGGTCCCTATTTTCTGGTGGTGCTCTTTCTCAATAACAACCAGTTTTGCTTTTACATCCCCTGACTGTCCCCATCCCCCTCACCTTCTCCAAGCAAATATTGCTTAATATTATAAAATGAAAGTCTGGGGGTAGGTTATAGTTTGTGTGGATTTTCTTCATCTGGTGATTTTAATCCTTAATATTCTCTCTCTGCCAAATACAAGTGGCAGGTCTAAACAGTATTCGGTAATTGTGGTTGTCATGCTGCAGATTGCACTGTGGAAAAAATTAGTTGCTGTTTCTTCACCCAAGGGTTTAAGCCGCGGTCCCTTCGTCTGCCTGGAACCACGTAGTTTCCCTCCCTGCTGGGGCTGCGTTCCGTGGAGCGGCATGAAAGGGCTCCTATGCAGCTGCTCTGGGCGAGTGGGCGGCCACCTCATTCAGTAATAACAGCTAATTTATACAGCCATGAATATCGACAGTTATAAATAAACAGTTCTGACTGACTTTGCATACTTAAAATGAAACGAGAGAGACTGATAGACTGGGAGGAGAAATCTGGTGTAAATGTTGTTGAGGCCAGATCCTTACTCAGGTGCCACAGTGAGCTTTTTTGGAAATCGCAGGGAAAATATTGGTTCGTGAGCAGTGACACATTTTCTTCTTTCAGGGCTTCATGGGCATCAGAGAAAGAAATGAAGCAAATTGAAGGTCCCCAGCAGTTGTGTTTTGGGGACAGGCATTCCTTTTTGTTTTCCCAAAGTGCATGACTGGAATCCAGCTTCTCTCCACACAGGATGTAGCAGAGAGAAGTGCCTCTTCTGAGCCCTTTTCAAAGAAATAAGCAGCCTCCCCCATGATTCTCCTCAAAGCCCTGTAGTCCAGAAGCTCAGTCACCACATCACAGCCCAAAGGTATCGCTGGTGTGAACTGGAGCTGATKGTGAGATCTGCCAATAGGCTCCTCTGGTTGGAAGTGGAAAGACCAATCTCCCTCTGGTGGGCCCACSCTTTGTTTTGAGTATCTGACAATTAAACTGTTTGTACTGGAGTATCAGTACAAAATAAAAGCATTAAAAAAGAAAGAAGTGAAGACAAAAATACTGAAGAAATCTGTACAGGAAGTTCCCATAACTTTCTCTTCTTCCCTAATTCCCTTCAAGTTTTTTCTTCTAYCTGTCTTTCCAATGTATTTCCTTTGACCAGTATCTTTCAGCTGAATTTTTTCCATATTCTGTTTTAGCTTCAAGGGTAAAGGAGGGAGGAGTGTGTTTCTGTGTGATCATATGTAACTGCTTACATTCCCCTTGCAAAGTTAGCTGGAGTGAGTTATCTAGACAAACTGGGAATTACTGAATGCATGCACGTCTCTCGTGGRGTTCACTTGGTTTACAGTCTAGGCCTAGCATGTTAACTTCCMAGATTAGAATTTTTATCAGGTGCTTAACACATGAGAAGAACAATCTTATGTATACACATTATCTTTTTATTGCTCACAGGCAGCTTACAACATGTTTCATTTTTGCTAAGCTCCAGCAGCATTCGAAAGGTGAAAATAACCCCCTGGTGAACTGCGTGCACAGTAGCTCTAAGCAAGGGGTTTTGGCAATGAGGATGGAGTTAGACATTTAAGTACTGCAACTAGTCTCAAATCCTCTTTGAATCAGGAATAATAATGGAGATTTTTCTTTTTCACATTGACCATTAAGGAACACTTATGCTAATCTCGGTTTTGCATGCTTATTGGAGTTTGCAAAGCAGATCTCCAGTGTGTTTGGATGCTAACAAAATGTTGAGASTAATAACAGAAATCAACTATATTGAGGAAAATTAGTAAACATGTGAATGGAGTGTAATTATATGGCAGGCAGCTTTATGTTAAACAGTGCTTTAAATTAACATGCTTTCTGTCAAAGCAGTCATACAGTCAGTATAATTAGGTTACTTTTGCTGAGAGATTAACTGAAATCAAGAAAAGGGAGGAAACTGTTGCCTTCAGATTTCCTGTTAAAATGGAGGGGAGATATTAAGCATATTAATATTACAGAAAGTTTCTCGTTGGAAGAACTCAGCTTCATGGTGACTTTCTGAGCAGACATTTCTAATTGCAGTTCTTGTTAGCCCAATTTGTTATCTAGCTAGCTTGGAAGTCACAGCACTGTTAAAATTATCTCTCCTCTTAATTTTTTCCAGACTTGATGAAGGGCAATCCAAACAAGAGCTGGCTTGCGTTCACAGGTCTTTTACAGAGTGGTGCCAAGCTCATGAGGGAGCGCGTTTACCAGTGACAACTTTTAACCATGGACACATCCTCACGTACGTTATGCAAGAGATGAGAAATCTGTGTAAACAGATGAAGACAATTTTCTCATTCAGAGCAGTTGCAGAGTTATCGTGAAAGAGGCAAACATTTCATATTTTCCACCAGTTTTCCATATGTCTGATGTCATAATGGCTTCACCAGAAGCTGAAATGCATTGGAGAAAGGATTTATCACAGCTGTATTTATTTTCCTCTAYTTCATGGCTTCAACATTCATGGAGAGATTGTTTGGCTCCAAGAGGASGATTCACTTGCCTTTCCACTTGTGRTCCAATATTACTATTGAATCTCCTGTTTGGAGACAGAGGAGAAGGTATTATTGGAAAGGGAGGGAAAGGCATAACGGAGAAGTCCTTTCACAGATTAAGCATAAAGAGGACGTGAAACCAGGCCCAGCCTCCCACCTAACATCCCTGGGAACTCTACTCATCTGGGAGTGGAAGCAAATTGSGAGAGCATGTCTTGGACCAGCTGCAAATGCTAAAGTGCTGCAGAAGTCAAATGAGCCTGTAATGTCCCCACAGGTAATGGATTACTCAGTGACGGAGAAATGAATTGAAATCCGCCATGGGCCACACCCTCTGAGAATAACTGTGCTTTGTCCATGGGAGAAAGCGTCTTCCACCGAATGAATCTAGTTTGTTGTACAAGTAMCTGAAAAGCTTTAAAAATAAAGCTTGTCTGGAAGGGCAGCAGATGAGTAATCCCTGCACCTGGGATATCTGGAGGATCCTCACATGGCTGGTCAGGACAGCACAGGACCTACTGAAATCCCACAGCTTTCTGAAGCATCAGCTTGAGACTGGTTGTGCCACTGTGGGGCRCCCAGTGTGGCAATAATCAGCTATTTATAGGTACCTTTTCTAACACACTGTCTCAGCCTCTCTTCCTCCCTGCTGATGACAATTCACTCATATGAAACTCTCTTTTACATGGTCTATCCTTGTCCATAGACTTKGGAGGCTTGGAAACACTCATTGCTGTATTGTATTGGTGTGTACTGACCAATACAGATGGATATTTATGGGGAGGAAAAAGAAAAAAAMCAGCTGCAAAGAAAAAGAGTAGCCTGTTAGGCCAGGGCCAGCCTGTTAACCAGCACTTGTTAATGTCTGGCCTCCACTGACAAATTCATAAACCCTAGTTTGTCAGGGATTTCAATCCAATCTGCCTCCAGTGGATCATCAGATAAACTTATCATCAAGAAKAGGACATGTGACAAATAGTCCAGGTTTCCTTTAAACAGTCAGTCATCTCCACCTGAGGGGTAAACTGCAGCTTTGGGCAGTGACAAATACGAAAGACATAAACTTGCCATCACAGATTTGTGGCACAATTAGGACGAATGGATGAATCAAAAGTAAATATTCATATTTAGTTTGCAAACTCTGGGGTTTAAGTGCTCTTAAATCTGACTGCAATTCATCATTGACAGTATCGTGAAATTATGGATGTAAACATTATTTGGTCACTGAAAGGAACAGATGCACTTGGACTCTTTGTTTTTAAAGGCATGTTGCAACAAATCTTCTGGAAAGAAATCTCAGTTTAAAAATCCCACCTGGATACTGTAGTAGCAAAGGGTGGAACCTGTGTCTGTAATAACTAAATGCAGAACATCAGCATTTTAACATTCCTACAAAAAGTGCTGTTGATAAGGCTGTACCAGTACAATGGTAGCATGACTTCATGCTCCACACAGTTGCCCTTTGCATCCCTTTATTTGCCATTTGGGTTTCTGCAATCTCAACAGCTGCTCGGAATAATGAGAGCATCAAGAATTCAATCTTATTATAGTATTGCTTTGTATTGCACAGATTTGTGAGCTGCACATAGGCTGGAATTCCCAAGGCTACAGGATATTAAGGAAGCTTGGTTTCAAAAGCACATAAATACAAAAAAAAACCAAAAAAACAAAACAAAACAAAACAAAACCTCAGGGAAAGTAATCAGTTGCTAAAACATATATGTTTCTGGAAAATGCATTGAATGCAGAAGTACTCAAAAAAAGAAAAGGAGGAAAAACAGGCTAAAGAGAAGATTGTTGTTTAACTTTAGTTCAGCCTCAGGTAAATATGTTTCAGCAATRTTTTCCCAAGATATTTAAGAGCTCATAGAAGATGTGGAAGAGCACATCCATCTGTGCACTGAGCTCAAGGACTTATTCCACCATAAGTTTCTTCTTTTTACTGAGAGCAATGGCTCTTATTCTTGTTGTGCTGCCTTATCCATTGCTTTATACTATCTTTAATTTTTGTTTTGCCCCTGCCAGTGCTCCTCAGCCAGCTGCTGGCCAAAGCTTTCCCTTCTGGAGGACAGCAAGCATTCCAGTGGTGTGTCAGAGCTGCTGCCCTCTCTGAMAGTCAGCCTCCCCTCTCCCAAAGGATGGTTCCACCACCTGGGGATAAGCATTTCTCTGGGAGAGGTTTTGTGGCTATAAAATCTTGCAAAGTGCCCCTCAGGACGCCTTTCAATCACTAGTGGAGCAAGTAGCTGTTGCTCACCATAGCTACTCTCCTCCTGCGCTTCAGAGTATTGAAATGAAACAGCGGATGAATGTTATTTTGGGGTTTTTTWTCAGATATGTTAGAAGACAAATGAATGTGCTCCATCTTCAAATGCTGGTTCTAGAGAAAAGACCTCACTTAAAAGCTTGCTCTCTCTGATGTGGAGAACTTTGATCCAAATTTTTCCCAAGGATCTGGTTGTCTCAACAAGAGGAAAGCTTAGGCGAATTCTGCTTTGCTTTATTTTTGAGGATTCTAGTTTTTTTTGTAAAAAAAACATGAGATCAGTTGCCTGTGTGATGTTTTCCACCCATCGGGAATGGGAGAAACTCAAACGGTTCATCTTTGGTACTCAAACCCYGGCAGCCAAATGCTTGGCTGAGGTAAATTTATGGAAGTAAAAGAATCAGCTCATTGTTTCAGATTATCCTCTTTGGAGTTTCTGTATTTCTCAACATTGTCTTGTACTCTAGAAACTCTGGGATTTAAAACAAAAAGAAGTCATTACTGGTACTATTTTCTGTGCCTCTCAGGCTGTGCAGCTGGGTTGCCTTAGTTACCACCAATCCAACTGTGTAAGGGGAGGGAGAGGAGAGGCACATGAGAGATAATACATTTTTAAAACCTCCAATACTGTATGAAACAGTTTGTCTATAAATAATAAAATGAATTTAGGGTCTGRCATCCTGAAAAGGGAAAAAAAGGTTATGTTATTCTGCAGCCTGGATTTTCCAGCTCTCAGAAATGATACTGCATCTTTTCAGTCAAGCACAGGATGTAGATTTAACACTTACTTGCTTGAAGCTGAAAGCTGCCATCTATGGACTTTGGAATAAATTAGAACTAAATTTAATTGTGAAAAAGAGTAAATATTTATGTAGCTGGTTTTAGGAAGAATAATAATGTCCTGGAGTTATAAGGGAGGGTGGAAGAGCCCATGTGAAGCATGGTGTGCTGTGGAACAAGCTTAATTTGCAGCCTACAGTCTGCCACAGGATGTAGGTCCAGAAGGAAGCCAGGCTTGCCACTCTGGGGGAGCTGTTCGTTAATCGCTTCTTGCACCTTCAAATAAACACAACTGGGCAACTGTTCTTCATTCGAGTGGGAAAGAAATAAAAAGAAGCAATAGCCCTGGATTTTTTTCCTTTGGGGGGAATCCTGGTGCCAGCAGCCCAGTTGGAGAGCTCTGCCTCATCAGATCCCACCAGCATCAGGTTTAATTGTTCAATGGCTTCAGGTGTTACTGGAGAAGGTGTTTYCAGATGTGCCTATAGGAACCTGGTAGATAACTGCATTCCTTTGTAACCCAAACTGCCTTTGGGGGATGAGGAGGAAGGAAAAGAGAGATCAAAAGTGCCCTTCCATGTACTTTTTCTTTTGGGGGAGGGGGGAGGTGGGCAGGGTGGAGATTGTACAAAGATGAAGAGATCTATCCTCTACCACACTGATAGTTTTGTCTTGTGTGTGGGGGTTGGTGTTTGTTTTCTTCTTTTGTGTTCTGCAGGGTCATTTTGACTGCATCCTCTTGTTTTGATGGGAAGGAGAAACAGGAAAGGGTAGTATGAAAATAAGTACATGGAGCCATTTTTGCTGTGTGAACAAAGGTACACTGGAATCATGTCTTCATCCAGTTTGCAGCTCTTTTTTCTCTGGCAGTGCTAAACCAAAGATTTGTCTCAGTCAGGAATATATTAAGACTCTGGCACACTGTAATTTGGAATAGCTTCCCTGTGGCTGTGTTTCAAGGCTTTATTGGGACTTTGTTATTGATACCAGCTTAAGGAAGTCCTACTCTTCTCTTGGGTGGACACAGCTGAGAAATGGATCAGGAAAAACACTTGGCACCAACATGGGGAAGTGTAGCTCAAGGGGAGTGTCTTGCACATGGATGTAAACACCAYGTAATTGTTAAGGCCAGAATTTTGTGGCTCCTTTGAAAAATGCCAAGTATGCATGGAGACGCAGACCCACCACACAGAGGAGGCCTCCAGGGATTGCAAGAGCACACCAGRTATCAATGGAGAATATTGTGTATTGTTTATCTAGATACTCTGAGGTTACATTCATGCTACCACAACTGGGGGTGTGTTTCAGCCTCTCTGTGTGCACAGAAAAGTTGAGTCTTGCCCCAGCTTCTTTAGTCAGCTGTTGAATATGCATCTAGTTTTTGCAGTTAATTTGGTCTCTGCTTGGTACAACCTTTTGTCCAATCAGTTAACACTTTGGAAATCAAATTATTTTAATTCTGATTATCTCCAACTTATGCAGCAGGCATAYTCTAGGCCTGAAATTACTAATACGTACTCAGTGATGAAAAAAATCTGATGCCCAGATGTAGCAGATACCTTATATAAAAGACTTACGCCACCATGTAGTGATGATGTGGTCTTTGGTTACTATTTATGTGATGCCTCTTAAACCAGAGCTAGTGCAGAAAGGCTGCTGATCTGTTTTCATTTACCAGCAATCCTCATCTCATGTTTATGCAGAATAGGATGCAGCCAAAATCTCCAAACATGGACAAGTGGAGCGAGCATCTTGTTTGCAAAGGTATCAAGCGGTGAAGTTGGTTATTCAGCACATTTGAAAGTCAATCTGCTTCTTTTAGGTAGCTGAGTACGGATGGTGAGAGACTAGCTACAGACACYCTGCTTTGGCTTGACAGGCATGTGAGACTTCGCAAAATGGATCAGGCATCAAATGTTCCCTGAGAACAGAGGGAGGTTGTCTTATTTATTTTCAGAGGTGTTTCTGCAGTGTTTTTTCTTTCATCAGAAAGCTGGTTTAAGAAATTGCAAATGTTCACACATTTGTCCTAAATAAAATACACACATTTCACTGACAGAAACACTTTCATCCTCAAAAACTTAATCTTGAATGAAAAAGGAAAGAGGAAACCAGAAGGAATAATAATGACTATAACAATAATAAGGATAATATCCCCCAAATGTATATATCCCCTGTATATATAATAATGCCAAACCCCCAAAGGTACTTCCTCAGTTCCCTCTTTCTTCCACTTGTTAAATATGCTCTCCTAAATGGCTTTCCCACCCCACCACCATTTGCCCAAGGAAGTTGCCTTTCTTTTTTTTTTTTAGATCACCACTGGTTATACCATTCCCAAAGCAGAAGGGAGAAATTCTAAACAGTTTGTAAAACTTTCTGAAGTGCTATTTTAGTCATGGAGCTGTGCTACGATGCTTTTGCTTGGATACACCAATGTATTCCTGTAAATTTCCAGTAAACACTGCTATTCTCATGTCTGACAAACAACATGTAATGCAGGTGTAAGAGTCTTAGCCTGAGACATGCGGCTTCTCTGGACCCTTCTTTGAGCAGAAATTCAAAATCCAATGATTATGCTGGTAAGAGGTGCTTCTTGAGCCACGTTAGAGAAAGGTGGCCCAACATTTGTCTGGTAGGCTGGGATCCTTCCTCCAATTTGTTTGCTATTTCTCAGCATGTGAGTAGGGCTCGACAGTCATTACCTGCCACCCAAATGCCACCATCCCAACACCTTAGCCAGTGCACTCATGCCCCTTTCCTCTCCCTGCCTGCCTTGGCAATCACAGCAATCAATTTTAAAGGGTTTTTTTTTTCATATGGATAGGCATAATGAACAAAATTTGGACTGACCCCATATCATACGGTTGAGGAACTCTCCAAAGTTGTAGAAGGAGACGATGACGGCAAGGCTACCGGCAAAAAAGGCTGCTAACCCAGAGGGGCTGAACAAAGCAAAGAGAGGATATACCCAYTCTCCCGTCACAGAGTAAATCCACAGGACCCTAGGCAAAGAAGGAGAGAAATTGCCTTTGGTTAAGACCATTCAGTTAGAAGAACCACTTCATCATTTCCAACTCCTAAAGGGCTGAGTTATCAAAACAGACTTGGCACAGAGAAAATTAGCTCAGCTGTCGATACATCTCCTTGGCGCTTGGGCTCTTTGCTGTCAAGCRCACTTGAGCCACTGCTAAATTAGATGGATTTCAGTGCAGGTTGGAATGTGCACAATATTCTGCTATCACCCTGGTGGCATGGGCTATGAACAGCGGTGAAAGGGCAGTGAAATCGTAAAATATTCAGGATCAGGGATGTGCACTTGGCTATGATAACTGACGCTTATTCAAATAAGCTCTCACATATGTTTGCTCTTTAGTTACAAGAGCTTCTCAGCCCCTATGAAGATCCCTGGAGTCTGTGGAGACACAGAGCTGTTCCTCCCTGTCTCAATCTTTCTGCTGTTGACCACTTCTTTGAGAAGTGGAAAGAAGTTTTCAGGAGGTGAGAGGGCAAGGGGAATTCTCCAGCTCCTTTTCTTTTCTAAGAGGAGGAAGAGAAGAGGAATGGGTAGGTGGGAAACAGATGTGGCTGCTTCACACTTTTGTGCTGGAACTTTGTTTGCAAAGCATGGTTTGGAAAAGAAGGACAAGAAAGACGATTAATATGCCTGCTTTATAGGGTTTCTTTACTCCTAATTGYGCTGTCTTTTTCTGCCTTTTTAATTCTCTCAGAAAATGTCTTGTAGTACTGTCAGTTCACTGGTAAAGTGTTCATTGTTTATGGCTCATAACAGTTGTTGTTAGAAAATGACWGAACTTTAAGAATATAAAAGTGATCTTTATATATTGAGTGTAAGAAAAAAGAATTTTTGTGAATAAGATTATGTATATTTATATTGATTATGTTAAGAAATAAAGAAATAGGGTAGATTGTCATTGACTGTTATGAGGATGAGCCATTTTAACAAGGGCAGCGCTTCCCTAAAACAAACTTTTAGGTCCAAATGATCCTAAAAGATTTAAATCTTTATTAAGAAAAAAACATATCTGAGGAGTATGTCGTACTTTCCACCACCAGTTCTAACCTGGGAATGCAATCACAATTTTTTCTTATGGCTCCCAGCCTGCTCCCTTACACTGAGGATCATGCCTCAAAGAGAAGTGACAAACAGGCTGCCCCACTATCATGAAACTGTTATTACAGTGAGGAATGGGAGAACACTAAGGAGGGGAAAAAGAAGGCTGAAAAGATGCTTCTTCCTCTCTTTACTAAAAGAAGGAAGGAATGGGGCATAAAGAAGTTGGTTTTGTCTTGCCTGTGAATTGAGATTTACTAATCCTCACCTAAGGGATAGAGTGCAGAAATGGAGGGGATTGATAGTAGAGCTATCTGGACTCAGCATGGAAATATTTAAATGTAGAGACACATTTTTCATGACTCAAGATTTTTTCATCTAACAAAGAGAGCTCTGGAACACCTAACTGATTGAAAAAAAAAAAAAAAACAACCAACCTAAAAGCCTGCAGGAAAGGCCCCTGAGAGGCTGAGCAGAAATACTGAAGTCCAGGTGTTAAGTGGAGCCTATGCAAATGTCAGCATTTGTTCTTCACTGCACAAGACTCCTCTTTTCATGTTGTGTCTTAAACACAGTAAAACAGAGAGTGACAGCCACCTTTCTTTTATGTAACAAGGAACTAGATTAACTTGATGCAATTTGGCCAGCTGGTGAAGCACTCCAACATATATTTTCAAACCCAAACAAGTGACTACACAGGGTGTTCAAAGCCACAGTGAAACCCTGCTCAGAGGCAGGCGTCGGGTGCAAGGTGTAACTGGCTGCTCAATTTTTCTGCTGTCTTGGAGGGACCAGTCACTTCTCAGCCCTTCAACACTGCAGCAATGGCAGTGACAGTTCAAGGAGAGGCTTGTAGGAAGGACTCTGTTGCTTGTGTAACATATGGTGCCCAAATGGGGCTATTAAATCACCAGGTTGCAGCACCAACAGTAAAATATGTACTTGTGTTAAGATTTCAGTGCACAGGCCAGAACATTTTTGCTGTTGGTTGAAAGCTGTTGTCTGTGATTTGCAGGGAGCCACAAAGTGGAGGCAAAAAGTAAGCAGGCAGGAGGTTCCTTGCTGATTTGGAAACAATATTGGCATCCTAATATCTTTTATCCAGTTGTCAGGGCCCTGGGACACAGGGGACAAGCRCTCCAAGAGACCACCTTGCACTCACAACCCTGGCAGCACAATGCAGCACCAACGCATAGGGTGGGCTCAGATGTGTTGATGCTTRTGTTGATCTTCATCCTTTGGTGTGGATTCTGGTCCTGATATGAGCCATGTCTCCTGAGAGGTGAAATTGCTCAGCCAATAGGGATTTTAGGGAAAAGCATGGCACATATGGCTGCACGACTTGCTGGAAGATCAGTCTGGTCTCAAAGACAGTAAAACCCAAATGTTGTCATAAGACAAGCAAAACAAAGCTGGCATTAAGCAACTGGGTGAATCAGAACATAGAAAAGGAATTCAGGAAGCCATAGTCATAATCCTATTAGTCTCTGGGCTGGATTAGAATAAATGGCTCCTAATTTGCTTATGTAATGTAGCAGTGAAGTCCCCTGCTTCCACAGACACTCTGTTGGGTTTCAAGTCACACAAGTGTTTCATCTGTACAGTTTATTTTCTATTTCAAATTTTCACTCACTGGGGTGAAGATGGTTTCTAGCTSAGAGTGAGAGCTGGTGGGTAGGAGTGGGAAGGATGGGTTTCCTCATAGTCCCAGACTTCTCAGAAGTCTTTGCATGAGGACAAGTCACTTCCTCACTGACTTGGATCCTTTTGTTGTTAGACAGGTGCTCTGTATTCTCCGCCCTAGAACCTGGATGTTTCCTCAGCTCTGGAAAGTTGGATCACAGTATACCCTGAAAGTGTACAGACCTCTTCCTGAGCTGGGTCTCAATCTAAGGCATCCTCTGAGAGGTTTAAAGTGTGGGGAGCTGCCCATAGTTACATGGAGTGGCAGTGCCTCCATATCCCAGCACTGCAGTCAGGATGCAATGAGCAAACCCAGCTCCAGGGATGCATGACACACACACAGCAGGTGGACAGATGGCTGTGAGCTGTGGGAGGTGCTGATTAGATGTAGTTAACTCTTTCAGGGTCATTCTCCGACAGGTTGGGGCTCAGCTCGTGCATTGCAGGAAATGTAGGCAGTGTCCACTGGTGAAATGGGAGGTGGTAGAGGGGCAGGTGCCTCTGCTCTACCCACCAGTTTGCACCTGGCTCCAAGGATCGTTTTCTGTCTCGAGTTTCTAAAACCACCCATGTGTCCCTGCCAAATACCAAACTAAGTTTTACTCCTGTCCTGCTCCCATGACCCCCAGACCTTTTGGGATCTGGTGTTTTTGCAGTGAGCACGACAATGAGTGGAGGTAAATTTGATAGTACTGGTAGAAATAAAAAGTTCAGCCTAGAAGAAATTACTGGAAGTATCCCTGAGTTTATGGCAATTTAGTTACTTTCCTGTAAGAGGCCTTACAAGAGCAGGAGACACTCTATAAGGTCTCAGGACCTGTATTGTGTTCRAAGAAACCTGCCTTGCCTACATTTGGAAATAGTTTTCATGGGTCTCAGCTGAAGTTTAAATGGTTTCTCCACAGAACAGATTGCTATCTACCATGTGTCTGARTGGGAATTTAGATCCAAAGTACAGCGTTTGCGCTTATTTTACTAAGTAGATTACTAGAACAAAAAATACTGAATTCTTACCAACTGATATAAAGAAAAGCAACAAATCCCAAAAGGATCAATCCATTCTTCTTTGCTGGGTAACGATGAGGCAAGGCAAGGATTTCCAGGAGAGCAAATGGCAATACAGCCGTGTGCTGAGGAAACAAGAGAGATTCTGTCACTGACGAATCGCAGTGCCCCGCCTGCAGTCATTGTTGTTCACAAAGCTCAGGCATCTGCTCACGAGCAAAGGATTATTTAACAGTACTGAGYATAATTGTATACAAATGTGCATACTCCACTTTTTTATAATTAAGAAGTACCCCTACATAGTAAGCACAAAAATTTTCTTGTTAATATGATGTAAAAATGAGGTTTGCCTGTAGWATGATCTATGTTTATAACAGTCGAGCTCTCCTTTCGCATTTTGTAATGCAATAATTTTTTTGTAATTCCCATGAGAGTACAAAAGATATTGAACTCCATCATTATGTACGATTGAGGATTGTCAAAAGAGTGCTCCTTGAACTCATTGAGCAATTGCTGAACTGCCTACATGTTCTTTTCAAGTCATTATTGTATTTTATACAGTGTCATTTATTACTTGCTGCAGTAMAATCCCAGTGTGTTGTGCTTCTCTTTGTAAAAGGAAAAGCAGGGTTGTAAACATACAGAAGACTTCCTTTAGCTATGATTGAAGGTGATGAAGGAACTTCAAAGAAGCTTATCCAATAGTTAGAAAGGACTTAGCTTGCTGGAGAAATGTGTTTTTCTTTTCTCTCTTTATTTTTTAGTTGAAGAGTTTGAAGTGTAGCTCCAGTTTCAAGGACTTTAATGATAACAATCTGAGCATGGAGGATTTTCAGCACTGGGCGGACAGTTTGGTTGCACTGACTGTTTTGTGGTGAGGAGCTGCMTTCAAGAGGGATGCTCCTTGCCATGGGGATGCTGGGAGCACAGCAGAAAGCCTTCTGGGTTCAGATGCTGAATSGCCAATATGGGGATTCGCAGGATGCTAACACCTCAGCTTGTTGACTGATTTGTACCAATTTAAGAAAATAATTTGTTTGGGTGAAATTTCCCCACTAAAACTTTTGTATTCCCCRTGCAAGCAAACAACAACTTTGAATTGCAATGCTTAGGACAGATAGTAACAGTGCTGGGGAACAACACAGCAAAAACAGTCAATGAAATGTAGCAGGAGAAARCTATAGCAACAACTGTAGCTGATTAGTTGGTGAAATTCCTGCTAATTAAGTAAATAATTTCATGGGTGGATGGGKGAGGTATGGGAGAAGAGCAACAAAGAAAGATAGAAAGACTTTTAAATAGAAAAAATGTCAAACTAAGGGTTTTTTTTTTGTCTTTTTCACTAAAGGCACAACCTGCTGGACATATGGTATGAAGATTCCTCTTGTCCCAAGGAAATAGGTCTAACATTTTTAATGCATGTATTTTCCAGAAACTACACTCAGTATCTGATATGTTAGTATGGTGTCAAAGTTTTACTGTTGTATATTTATGGTATAAGTTGTCAAAAATACACATTAAATTCTTAAAATGCACACTGAGCTATAAATGGCATGCATGAAAACAGTCTTTAGCTATTTGTTTAAGAGATAGACATTCATTTTTGTCTGCTGCTTCCAAGTGRCAACTCCCTGGAAGCTGCATGTCCTACGTCAGCCCTCCTAACACACTCTGGAGCTGCTATTCATACCTGACTGTCCTTCTACCAAAACAACCATTCCACCGCAGTTACCCTTTTTCAGACAAAATAGATAGAAAATATTTATTTGATGTTCCAGTTCCTCTCAGTCATTGGCACTGGCATTATCTTCTGCTCTCTTTCACAAAGTATTCTTCAGCTCTACACCCTGCTTGTTTGATTGCAGAGGTGTCAGTAGAAGCGATTCCTGGATTCATTTAACCAGAAAAATATCTTCAGTGCATACACTTTTCATCTATAATCCCTGTAACTGACTTTTAGTCAGAAATCCATGTGWTAAGCTGCATTCACAGAGATTTTTAAAAGAGTTTCTTTTCCATAGTGGAACAATAGTTTGTCCTTGAACAAAACCCAAGATGCCTACGGCAAGGCAGCAGTGACGGAAAACCTGCACCTTGTCCTCATTTTTAGGCTTTAGCCTGAGCTTTTGGCTGGCAGTCTGATTTAGAGCACCTCATTTTGATAGGTATTTTGGAGCATGCCCAGCAAASAGCAGCGCAAACAGCCAGAAAGTATGAAAAGGAAAGAAGCCCAAAGGCAGGCACAGAAACTGTGAATGCATTGAATGTGTGGTTGCATCTAGGGAGGAAAGGAAAATGAGGAGCTTCAAAGGCTTAAGAGGTTGCTGCAGTGATGATTGGCGCCCATAATGCCTGCAAAAGACTGCTGGAGGATCTCCTTTTTAGTCTGTACTGATTTAGGAAAGGCCGATATGCTTTGCTAGTCACTTTTGTCAGGCTCCTCCTCTTACATGGGAGCTAGAGAAAACACTCAGGAGCCTATAAATTGATAGAAGCTTGAAAGTTACTGGCAAAACTGGAAAATCTGGCTGCTTTTGGAAACAGCCAAGAGTTTGGTGGAAGGGGTAGGTTGAAATTTCTGCTCATCYTGATTCCATGAGTGTCCACTGCTTGTAAGAGAAAGAGAGCTCCCACATCCAAGGACAGCAAAAGCATTCAGGAGTGGAACTGCCTGCCTCTGTTTTGCAAACAGTTTCTTAATGGTCTTGGATTTATCCTGATTTGGAAAAACAAATGCAAAAAAAAAAAAAAAAATTGTGTGGCATAGGAAAGCTGCAAGCTTCTCTCTTCCCAAGTCCTGTGATGTCACTAGCTCATGACTGTGTGCTGTGTGTTCTGTTCAAATAATTGTGTCTTTAAAAATATATTTTGCCATGTATATTAATTATACATGCTTTTTTTGTAGAGCCATTTAAATGCCTTCCTGAGACAGACTTCTACAATAGTTCTCAGCTTCCTCAAGCACCCCCAGGATGATTTTTTAAAAAAATTAGTATTTTTCCTTTGTGGATATAAAGGATTTTTTGTCATTTTCCCCCTCTGCCCCCAATTCCTTCTCACATACACATACACCTCAGGCTCATAAACATGTGGGAAAATCTTCCCTTGCACCTCTGCTATCCCAGGGTGTATTTCTGCCAAGCCAAATTTGTGCATTAACAGTAAAATCACAGAGGAATTTCTATCAAGCACCCGAGCAAGTTTATGACAGCAGACAYGTATTTGTAGAACAGACACCAGGGGAGTGTGTGGATGGCTACAGGACACAGAGCCTGTCCTTTGCCTACAACACCCGGAAGGCTTTCCACATGATTTCCCTCTCACAGCCAAGAGATGTTGACTTTGGCAACATCATTAGTGATAGACCATATATCATGGTTAATCATATCTGATGAAAAGCTATAAATGCTTCTCAAATCCTTCTCTCAAAAAAAAAAAAAAAAAAAAANAAAAAAAAGAGTATTTTCTCATCCGCATTATTTTTAACCATAGGTCTCTAGTGCATAGTCATTAAATATATTTTCAACCCTATTTAGCAGCGTTTCATATTCTCAAACTGACGCATGTCTGAGGAGTGCAGTATTTGTATGGGGCCAAATTAAAATATACAGTTTTGCCTCTTCCTTTAAAGAAAACTTAATAATTAAGCTCAGATTGACACAGATCAAAACATTGGCAAAACTTGCTGGAAACAGTGACTCATTTTTTATTTCAATTAACAGTTTCTCAGTTTCACATATAAACAGTGAAACTGTCAAAAATAATTATCACAGAGGGAGGAAAAGAAAAAAGAACCCTATTTCATTCCAAGGTAAGGAAAACAGGCTAAAACAATAGCTGTGCGTACTGATCAGGCTCTTAATGAACCAAACTGAATCAGAGAGCTTTTCCCTACTCTTGGMAGGAATCTTGTTGGTACTTATTTTTATGTTCTTTGAAATATTGATGTATATTTATTTGTCTAACAACCTCTGTTTGTTGAGGAAAGCTTTCAGCTTACAAATTTTGCAAGAGAAGAATTTGTTTTACTTCTTTCTATAAAGTGGTTTACTTTCTTTCTATTTCTATAGAAATTTAGTTAACTAATCATACTTTTAGTCTGAATTCTGCTTCCAAACATTCAACTTTAAAATCCTTAGTGTCTCCTTTYAGCACTTGTTGTGAGTTTTGACTTGGTTTTGGTTTCTTTGCTTTTTTCCTGAAAAATTCAGGTGATTCTGAACTRATAACAAAATTGCAGATATCTGTTTTGTTGCTCATAAACTCTGGCACATGGATACAGGGGAAAGAAAGTTTCYTAAACGTATGCTGAACTTCATCTGAAATATTGGCACGTTAACTTATCTCCTGCAGACAAGAACATTCCCCTGCTTCTTTACTTTTTGTTTCCTACCCTGTGTTGTATGTTTCCCAGGATACATTTCAGGTTCACGAGTTTAAACTGAGATAACTATTCCTCTCTCAATATCATTTCCAGTGTTCGCTAAGCCCATATGGAATTTTTTCTTCCCATATTTTGAGCGATTTGTCTATTTATTTAATGCTATATCCTCATTTTGCCATTGAGAATTCAAGTAAGAGCGAGTTTCCTGGGGCTGAGAAGAGAGAGTTGGGTAGAATTTGTGCTCAGCTGCAAGCYCCAGCCTAGGCTGAGTTTTGAGCCCATGAGTAATCTCCCCAGAGCTGCTGAGATCACTTGTGCGCCTGACGCGTGTGTCGCAGTTGACTCGCTGTGACCTTGTTTGACTTCGGAGCAAAGGAAATGATGCCTCGGTTGACCAGAGCTGTTTGTTTCTAATTCGTCTGCATTTACATACCCTCCGTGTCTGCTTTCCATTAACATGTGAGACTTCAGGGAGGGATCTTTTCACAAACAGTTACCACTGGCCAAACTAAACTCCACTGGGCACAGTTGGAGACCATCAAGTGTTTTTGAAAAACTGCCTTTCAGACCAATGAGTTTCTCCTTTCAGCCCAATTCCCCGCAGAGCTTGTGTGCTGACAACCTCTCGTGGCCAATACTCATGCTTCTCTCTTCCCATCGGTATGTGGYTGCAAAGGAAAAGGAAAAACCTGCTCTGGTGCTGCCTTATGAGGCTCATAAGCCAGAGTTCATTGGTTGCCCCTTGAGGTGTTTACTCAGATACTCAGCTCTTTGCTGGGAAACATCCTCTCATCCATGGAAATTTCCTTGAATTGGATGCTTTCATGAACAATTACAGCCTGTGTTATCTGGGCGTAATAAAACTAAATGGCTTCCTGTCACTAAAACCTCTGTTTAGTTTTACACTCATAATTTTCCGAATCTCTGTATGGTCTGTCCTTTCTTGGCTTAATTTTGGAATAAATTCCCTCTTTTGATTTATTTTGCTATTATTTTGCTTGCGTACAARTGTCTCCATCAAAATTTTCTTTTCCAATCTCTCCCTATACATTTTTCTTCCTTTCTTAAGCACTCTTTTTTTGCTCACGGTTGAAAGGGCTTAAGCCTTATTATTCATTTAAGCRTTATTATTCATTTTATATCTTTAGCATCTTGCCATGTTTAGTTGAAGACATAATTCTCTCCTAGGGTTACTACATGTCTTTTATATTTCCAACCATCAGTGCATTTTCAGGGAACCAAGGATTTATTTTATGGATAGAGTGRGAGGCACACAGAGTCTGTTACTGAGCAGGTGTGGTGACAGATTAGTGAGGAAGCCATTGCTCAATTTAATTGCAGCAGCAYTCCTCTCTGAGCATCGGCTACTACCTGTTTCTGCCCTTTCCAGCTTCATTCATGCTCACCTGTAAAGCAACATTATTATTTTTTTCTTAGACATGTAGGTAGTTTGGGAGCGTTATTGTGAAAAATGGATGAAACATTAGACCAGTTGTATGATCAAAGGTAAAAGAGCTTCAGAGGTAAAGTTTCTTGCCTGCACACATGCATTTTTGGGAAYAAGGCCCTGGCTGAATATCCTGTTGCTTACTAGCAAATGTTTTGTCTCAATGTCAATGCCAGAATTTTAATTGCATTTCTCCCTGACATTAGATATGTAGTCWAAGAAACTGATGTTGCGCTGCAGCTGGAGGCTGACAGGAGACTGAAGTGAGCCATCCTTTGCCGTGGAATATTTGTCTCCAGCTGTTCCTTCGTGGGGTGGATTACAGAGACTGCACCTGTGCATACTGGGGTAGCGGCAGCCCAGGAGGATTCCATGCCATAACATTTGTCTATGAAACACATACTTTCTCCCTGAGGAAATGGGCTTATGTCAACAAAAATGGAAACTTCAAAAAAATCTGCTGGGAAAAGCTAAGCATCTTTGCTCTTAAATGTGTGGGGTGATTAATTCTGTGTGCCATATTCCTCATACACACATTCTTCTTCTTTTGCCAAAAGCAGAATRTATTTGGCAGCCTATGAATGTCCATAGTTGCCAGACAGCTTAAAATTGAGATTCTGTGAAATGCAGAGTGATGGAAATGTTTCTCCCTTGTGTAAATGTGCAAGAATTACTAAGCRTTAAATACCACTTGCAAAGAGAATAGTTTAAGGTGGTTAAAGATGAACYGGAGGTTGTTCTCATATACACACCTGGAGTAGGAGTTGAGTTCAAGTGGCCTGGACAAGAGGGTTTGATTAGTGACACAGCAGCTTCCTAAAATAGCTGTAGTAAGATATAATCCTTTGCACAGAWACCCTCACATGWGAGCAAGAGTAATTTTTATTTGTATAACTTACTATTTTTYCCAGATGGAGGTAAATCACCTGATCTGAAATACCATTTCTGTTGRTGCAGATGTGTCCAYGCTGGGAAAGGTAAGGTTTAGCTGGGTAGGGAGAACACAAGCAGCTTGTGTGTACCAAGGAAAGCTCCAAGATGAGAGGGGACATCGTGAGTCCTGCTGATGTTCTTACTGTCAGGGCCTGCCTCAGTGAAGGAAAATTGCTTGTACGCACCCTGCTTGTTCTCTCACTCCCTTGTTCTTTCACTCCCTGCTTGTTCTCTCACTCCTTGGCTTTAACAGTGCAAAGTGCAAAGGAGCTTCAGAAGCTCAGGCAATGTGCGATCTGTTGTCATCTTTACTGAAAGTCTGCCAGGTCAGACACGGGTTTTTTGAGCCTCTGTTTACCTTCCTTCCTTGTCTATTCTCAGCTTTTTAGCTTATAAAAGTTTCTGAACATGCACATTTCATAACCATGTGTCAGAAGAGAGCCCAGAAAGCTAAAATTCTGTTTTTTGTAMAAGTGAGAGGGTAACCCAGCTACAGGGTAAACTAAAAAAAGAGGTAGCCAAACTGAACTTAGCTGCAGCCTGAAAATAAAGAAAATTGTGCTTTTTAGGAGCACTGTGCCTACAGACTGAAAATATAAATCTTTTACAAAAACACAATTGTACCATTACCATTTTTYGTGGACACATCTGCTCAACATTTACATGTATCATTTGTTATAGATCAAAATGTATTTGAGTTATCTCTTCTGACCCAACATTGCCCCCCTTTATTTAGCATTCAATTCTGTCAGACCCTTCAAAATGCAATGTTCCCCACTACTGCCATTAAGTTGAATAATACATGCATATGGTTTAATCCAAGCTGTCTCCAGCAGTTCATCTCCTTCTGGAGAGTATCCAGAWGTTGCTTGGAAAGAGATGACTGCGAAAAAAATACACAAATTCACTTGACAAATTGGCCAGCGTATCTTCTGTCTCAGCCATCTTCCACTTCAAAAASCTTGTTGAAATAAAATAATTGTGCTTGAGACATAAGTAGAATGGACATTTTTCATCTCCAAAGCTCAASGTTTTGTATAAAGGTAGTGAAATATAAGACCAAAAGAAGTGGAAATTTAGGTTCAGCTTTTGGGTTAAGCTCAGCAGAATAACAATGACCGAAACCTAGATAGTCCAGAATATTTGGTCTTCTTCAAAAATGAGAAAAATTCCTTTCTACCTTAACCATCTGTCCCAAATGGTTCTACTTAGAGTGCAAAAACATGGCTCAACTGTAGCGCTTCACTCTGCAACYCTGGGCTACCTGGTAGGTGACAACAACTCTTTCCTGCTATAAGAGCAGTCCACGAGAGGAAAAAATGGCTATTCATTTCTGCCAGGAAGGTGCTGCAGCATCACCACAAAGCCAAGGAGCCCAGCATTCCTGAAGTGGTTTTGCATGGTTATTTTTCAGGTTCTCTCTCCAGTTACATAACAACATATGCTTTCCCTATTTACAACATTAAAATAGACTGAGATTTAAAAAAAAMMCAAATACTCCCACTGCAGATGATATGCACTGATGCTTACTCCTGATACACCATGTCTTTCTCCACCAAAGCCAGCTACATGCTGTCTCAATCTGCCATGAGATGCCTGTAGTCTCAGAGACATAATGTAATAGCAATAGGCAAGGAAATGAACCCAAAGAAAAAGTGTCTGYTTGGCAGTCAGAAGTTGGAGTTTGTCCCTTAAAGTGTTGGTACATCCCTGGGTCTCCCTGGTGTTKCCAGCAGATATTTTGTGTTGGAAAAAAGAAGTGCCTCAGCTAAGCCTGAAGGCACCTGTTGGGAGGTGTTCCAAAACACAAGGATTGTCGATAGCAGGGATCAATCTACGCTGGTGGCAGATGTTTTATGCTTGATAGTGACGGGAAGGAAAATTTCCTACACAGGGACTGTCAAGCACAAGATGTCTGCAGTGTATTAGGAGCTTTAGAAATAAAATATCAGGTTGTGATAGAGGTTTGCWTTATGTGAAGTTTCTCTCTCGTCAAAATAATTTTCAGGAAGAATTGTTTTTCCTATTTTAACACCTGTTTTTGACATTTTTGATATAGAAAAGCTTTTTGTTGTAGTCAAAATTACTCTCTTATGAAATGTAGATGTAAGTAGGGTAAGAAAGAAGTTATAACAGATATGTTTGAGRGATTTCTGCAAAGAATTCTTGCACATAAAATAAAATGTATACCCTAACACCTCTCAACCTTCCCATGTCMTAAACAAATGTGGAAACGGAAAGGGCAAATTCTCAGCTGTGAGCCAGGATTAAAAAAAGCAGCAAAGCCCATCTCCTCTGAGCTCTACTTTGTACCCCACCCTTGCCCAGCACCTCCACCACCGGCAGGATTTTAAATCAGTTACCCATGCTAACTCTTGTAGCTGAAACCAGCATGATGCTGAGGACATGAGGAATCTTTCATTTTGGTGGATGATGGTTTTCAGAGAGAGCAGTGCTCTTTTGCACCTGTGCAGAGGTTTGGGCAGCCACAGAAAGGTGTGGTGGAGATGAATTGGACAGGGAKCAGGTGATGAGGTTAAAAGTCCGTGATGGCTGTGGTTTATCACTTGGGTATCAGCATTGCAGACGTGCCTCTGTGTGCTTGGGTTCCATCACATCTCTGCATACACCTGCCCAAACTGACAGGCTGCTCAAACCTCGAGCAGCTGTCTTCAGCCAGACACCCCAAACTCTCCCACATCTACCTGTAATGCTCTTCAAGGACTGCTGCAGTGGGTTGCAAGGCAGTGCTCTTAAGAAATGAAGACTGGAGAGAAATGAGTCTTCTATGCAATTATTTMATGCTTTTTGGCTTTTCTGATTCAGCCCAGTTCTGAACCTCTCCCTTCTCTCCCACTTCCCATTCGCCCCACGAGGCGTCCCTGACCTTGCAATCCACCCACAGTTTTCATGTTACTGTCAGCCTCCTTTCACTTGACTGATGAGAAATATGTGATTATTCAACACATAAAAACGGCCAGAGCAAATGAAGGAGAAATCTGGAAAGTATTTATAGAAAATCTGTAAACAATCATTGCAATCCAGCTCTTCAAAGCTGTGCACACATTAGCTTATTAGCTGTAGAGCTGTCAGATTCTCTTTTGTTATTTCACCTTTTCTTAAAATTAAGGGCTGCTTTGTTACACTCACAGCCATTTTGTATTTCAGAAACTCCTGTTAGCAGACACAATTTCTTTTTTGAGCTACAATGAGTGAGATTTTCTTTCCTTATGACTACACATCATTTCATTGACTTCAGAAGTTTGACAAGCACCGATTCACTGATGTTCCTTGTGTGCTAAAAGGCTTCTCGAGGCAGCTTCAAGCACATGCATCTGATTGCTGCATACAGCTCAGCATCAGATTCAGATAAGCAGGAAGGAGGAGGTGAGAAAGAAAAAGTTGTGAAGCTCTTTTGGAAAATGGCACAATGCAATGGTGGGACACACATTGCGAAGTCTCCCTTTTCTGTGTAAGAGGCTGAGGTGTTTCTTACTCACCATAGCGTGATTTAACCAGAGTGGGATGACTCCATCAAGGCTTTTGGGGTAAACCAGCTCTCGGTTGTAGGAATACAGTGTCCAAAAKGATATACACACAAACTGGAACCAAAGTACAAAATGAAAGAAATTTAAAAATGGGAGACAAACATAACCAATAGGATTTGGTTAGTGCTTTCATTTCTGAGAAGGCAAAAAATCTCCATGTTTTTGTACATGAAAAATGATGACATTGCCACATAAACTCACATTATCTCACATTTACTCTGAGATGCACTGTTCTGTGTTGATACTGGAAGAAAAAAGTCCCCTGCTTTATAAACTGCCAACACTGACATTTTCTGTGGAGTCCAAGATTAGCTGCTGGTTTTTTTTTTTCCTCTTTCCCTTTTCAGATGGGAGCTTTTGATGGTCAAGAAGTTCTSCTCAAGGGATTGTCTTTGAAGCCTTTGTTTTGCTCAGTAACAAAGTAAAAACAGATCTCGATAAGGCAGTTCACATAAACTTACCCTTACCTTCACACTTCATAAGCTTAATTCYTAAACTGCAGGTGAAAGCTGCATGCTGTGGACATCCATTTTTATCCCAATAGAGCAGGAATTACAGTGGGACAACTTAACTGGAGCAAATGATCCCTGGTATCAGTTACTGATACCTGGAATCTGATTTGCAAGTTTTGGCTTGGGTTTGTATTTGAGCACACTTTGTGCTTGGGGCTGGAAATCAGGGGTGTGAGACTGCCACTGTCCTGAGGGCATGGTGAGGATGCCTGGGGGGATTTGAGAGCAGCGTGGTGAACACTGCTGTGCAGGGAAGATAAATTAGCCAGTCTCTCTGATTCCATCCCTGGCAGGGCTTTTTTATCGAGCCATCTAGCTGAGCTGCTTGTGGACCATGTTTAAGCAGTGCTTCTCAGCCCTCTGAGACTCAGCAGTGGCTGCAGGCATCACTTATGCAGAGAATACCTACATGTATAAATACCACATCAGTTCCTGTCCAACCCACATCATTGTCTGAGGTGATCCATGATGAATCTGGCGTAGGCTGTGACTATAATTATTTTTCCGTGAATCTGTTTCTCTCCAGTGCTTATTTAAAGCCACTCTTGTGTCAGAGGAAGAGATGTGAGGTTTTGCTGCCTCCTAGGTACCCTCTCATGTTCCCCTGACCTGTGCTGCCCTTTAGAGAAAAGCCCTAAGTTGGTAAATCCACAGCTATTTGGACCGTGAGATTAACAGAGAGGTGACACCTCATTCACCCTTTGGGGTCAATCTGTGTCCACTTGAGGACAGCAACCCTAATGTTTGTGCAAGAGGCTTTGCTCTGAACCACGACAGGCTCAGCACTGTTTTCTTCTTCTAAATGGTCCAAATCCATTGCAAATTCAACAGTAAAAGAAAGCCCTTAGTTCATACCTATTTAATACATGTACTTTTGGTACTATACCCTCCTAATCATTTATGCAAACATTGTTTTCACGTACAGAGACAAAGGGTACTTACTGTGGACACTGGGAAAGCCAGGACACTGAAAAGAAGGTCTCTGCTGGAAATTACGCGCTTAGCACATCGCAGCTTCTTAATTAGTCGCAAAACATCAGCCAGGAAGGACACCCCATAGAAGACAGCCTGCAAAACCTAAAGTAATTACACCTAATGAGGGAAGCTCATCCAGCTTTCATTAGCATGTTCCTCAATGAAATCTGTTCTTGCTGTTCAGGGAGCTGTTTTTTTTCGTGAGCTGCAAGCCTGCATGAAGGAAATAGCTGCTGGCTAAATCTCTTTTACTAACCCAAACTGATTAAATAAAGTTGGTYGGGAGATAACTTTCAGAGTACCCCAGTTAAGAGATTTAACAGAGGTATGTGATCTGATTCAGATGGGTGAAGGGAAGGAACATGTTGAAACATGTCACACTTCCTATGTTAATGGTTGGCCACYGGATGCATCTGAGCAGGAGAGAATAAATTATGCCAGGACATGTTTCATGTAAAGCAACTGTTAGATAGCTTTTCCCACCATTTAGCCAACACAGCTTTTTCTTTCTAGGGATACACAGCACAGTTGATTTCAGTGTCAAGTAGCTCAAAATGATCTAAAGTGAGAATTAGGTGCAGAAGTTACAAAAACAGAACCTCTTTTGCTGAATTTGAAGGGATTCAAGAAAGGACTCGAAGTCCTTCGTTTAGAAGCAAAGATCCAGACTCTACAAATTATGGGTAAAATTGTCCGATTATTGCAGTTTAAACCAATATTGCTTTTCTAACTGCTCCATTTTCTCTTCTGACACTATGCTTCAGGTCAAGATGAACCAGATTTGTCAGACGCGCAAAGGCAGAACCTCACAGAAAAATACTTCTCTTGTTGTCTTGCATTCAGCACCAAGTGAGTTCAGTTCACTTAACTCATGGGGTGACCTCCTCCTGTTAATCCTAGGTTGTCCCAGAGTGATGCAATCTGGGAATGCAGCCTATTGCAAACCCTGGATCAGCTAGTGATGCTTAAATGGAAAGAGGGCTACAGCTTGCAGGATGAGATCTCTTTTGCCATGATCTTTCTCTGAATCAGATATTTATTTAGACCAAAGTCTCTGAAACTGTGGCTAGTTACTTCATCAGTTTCTGAAGAAGCTGAGAAGGKTGGTGCTTGGGAGGGAAGAGGATTAGTGCAATGTTTTTCCACCAGAAATTCCTTTATCAAAATATATGAGGGGAGGAGGGGACTATGATTTCACCATGGCTGTTGTCAAACAAGGGCTTCTGCAAGCTTCCATGTGCAGAGGCTGAGTCTTCCTGGGCAACAAAATGATCAAAGCTGGCAGTCATCTGCAACAAGCCGCAACCAGTTTTTTTCTTCCCAGCACAGTAAAAGACACATTCTTCCTTCTCTATCTTTTCCACAGTCCTCAGAGTCGTGATGGTAGGTACCGCTGTTGGATTGTCCCCCTGCCTGTGCAGACCCACAGCACTGGAGATGGGGAGGGGCTAACACAGGCTGGGTCACTGGCCCAGGGTCACCCAGGACCAAGTATCAGAGGTTGTGCATCAGCAAGTTCAGCTGCAAAGCCCCATRTTTCCCATCAAAGCTTAGGGTGAACAGACACATTTTTGCACAAAAATCCCAAAGCAGCTTCGTCAGAACCCACATTCATTTCTGTTCAATTCTGAGGCACCCAAAGCAGCWCTTTTCAGTGTGTTTTTTTCTCTCCCCATTATCACAATTGGCAGGCACTATTTCAGTCAGTAGGGATTCAGCCCTCTAAGTCATGGATCTGGTTCAGATGAGCCCACATTAGGCACAAACACATGTTCAGCCCAAAAGTCTGTCCCAGTCCTTGGCCTCACAGGATATCAGTACTAGACACAAGTCCTCGAAGAGCTAAGAAAAGCCTGGTAATAAACAGAAGCTCTTGTTACACCCTGTAGAGTCAGCAGCAACTTTCTGTAAAAGGCATGAAAAATGAACATGAGGGTGGTGACAGTCCAGTGACACATGGTGACTAATTGCCAATAAAGCAATTAGGGACAGGCCTGGTTCCCAGAGGATGGGGCTATTATTATCTTGTTCATGGTCAGCCTTACATTAATCATGGGACCGGGAAAGGCCACTTCTTTCCCTGCTTCAAAATTAACTAAAACAAACATTTCTGAAAAGAAACAGTCCCAAAACAGCCACATTCTCAGCCTGGTAAATATTTTGTTACACGCAGGGAAGGACAATGTTATCTTCTGTAYGGAGAATGCTTATCTGAATGTGTAACCTAACCCATTTCTCTGGCTAAACATGGAGAAGAACAACTCCTGAAAAAGTTTGAACTSAGCCTCAGGAGTTTGGATTTGTGCTGCTGTAGCTGTACCCTTGTTCATCACCGTAAGGTGTTTCAGACACCTTTAGTGATCACCCTGTATTTCCAAGAGCAATGGAAGATCATACAAGTAATTTTTGAGCCAGAAAACTGAACTTAGTTAGGACCATCCCTAGTACTGCTTAGTCTGGCATTGTGCACCCCCAGTAGATTCACATMAGAGCTGCAAACCCACTGGGTTATTCTTGTAAGAAAGGTGCATCCAAATCGTGTAGCCCTCTACTAAAGGAAAAACGTTGACATTAAAAAAAAAAACCCATGAAAACATCAAATTATTCCAGATGTCCTGTGAATTTCCCAAGCAGCAGTGCTGGCACTCTCAAATCCATTGCAGGCACTCATGGAATATAAATCCACTGTCTGTAAATAGAAAGGATTCCCTGAAGGGTTCCCACACGAACAGAAGGAAGACTGGAAGCATTCAGAAAACCAGCGATTAACTCAAAGAGGAAAATATGGATATGATTATCCCTGCTGGAGAGAGGCTGCTTTCCCCTCTAGACCCTGCAGAGTCCCACGGTGCTGGGTGCTGTAGAAACATTTAATTTGGCCAGATCAATTTTCCAAACTGAGACTCAGAGTGACAAAGACAAACCTCAATTTTTATCTGGTGCTGTGATCAAAAGGGTGTTTCTGTTTAACTAACCTGACATGATTTACGTTTGTATATAAGATCTTGCCATATGTGTATATTGAAATCTCCAACTAGTACAAATAAATCGGACTCCAAGCTCTGCCCTTAAGGGAGGGATAAATCCAAAATTCTGAGCAAGGTATTAGACATCACAGTCAACATTTAGTGYAGACACACATCCATTCACATGATAGTGTCCTGGAAAATATTTTTACTAAATACTGGGCCTATTCTGAAATAAATACAAAGYAGCTTTCAGGACAATTGAAAAAAAATTTCATTATGAAAGACGAAAGCGTCAGGAATTAATTAGGGCAGGAACGCAATTAATAGTTTTTAAAGGTGTAGTGTGCTCATTGTGCAGTGATTTACTAATGGATTTACAGCAGTGAACAGATTTTTATTACCTCAAATATTTCAAGCAACAAATGATTCCACTGGCACTGTTTGGTGTCACAGATGATTGAAATGAATACAAAACTRTTTTTATCTGTCATTTTTGCTTGTTCAATAATTGGTCAATGAACCTCTTTGATACCAAACCCACGTATCATTTTTTCCCCCACTACAAAAATATTACCTTTCTGAATCTTGATTGCTATGATCATTAAGAAGATGAATCTGAAGCAATGTCAGAGCTGTGGCTCTCTTGGGAGAGCCACATGACTAACAAGGAATTGAATGAGGTGCTAAAAGAGGTTCATATCTAGAAGGAATTTTTCCAGCAGAACTAGGAGACAAGCAACATTTCCATCCCCAGAAAATGTCACTTTTCCCAGTATTTCCATTCGAAATCATAGCGAGCTGGCCAGAGCAGCTTTCCACAGAAAGAAATTTTAAAATGCAATTCCAAAGAGAGAAGAGAAATTTTGGAGGGACAGTTTCCAAGTGATTTAGTCAGCCAGTGCCAGAAGCCAGGCAATCCCAGTCTGGCAGGACACAGGCAGGAGAGCTGGACAAAGGCTGTCTCTGTGTTCCTGGCTCTGGGGAARCCTCCAAGGCACTGCCCAGGCCGGCCCAGCACAGCAGAACCCCTGAACCAGAACAGCTCATTGTGGAACTGTTGCCTGCTCTTCTTCCCCATGATCACACCTCCCAACATCCCAAGGTGTTTTCTGGGACTGCATCCAGACTGGCAGAAATTCAACGTGTCGGATGTGCACACGATGGACATGTGTGGTTGACAGGTAACTCTTGTTCCTCCACATCCCCCAGCAGCAACAGGGAGTGGCTTAATGCCAAACCATGGGATGAGTCYTTTATGTCYTSTGGAACCCCACAGAGAGCACCACAGCCTGTGGGACATGTTGTCTTCTCACCCTCTGCCTCTCTTTTACAGCAGCTCAAGAACCTTTTGCCACGTTTTTGCCTCTGCTTCACCAAAAAATGCTACCCAGTTCAGCAGGAGAAGGGGGTAACAGTTTTCTTTCCCTAATCCCCTTTCATCTTTTGGCAATCCTTTCTTGAAATAAATAAATCTCTGAAGAAGAAGGACTACCATCAATGACGAAGCAATTTTGCACACCCTGTCCCATTGCCACATTTTCTGCATGACAGATAGGCAATGTCTTCAGCCCAAACCATTTCCCTGCTGGCTGGCAGCTCTGTTTTYGCATGGGGATCAGATCAAGGAGTGGTTAAAAGTTGGGAGACAAAGGACCAGAGAAGTGGAGCAAGAGCCCTCACTCATGGAGATTTAATAAAACCCGAGTTGCTCRGCAAATCTGTAAATGGGCTGGCAATGGGAGCAAATACTGAGGTGGTAAATTTTTGTGAATCTGTTGGGTTTTTTTTTTTTTCCCTGTCAAAGCAAAGCCTGACTGTAAAATTGCCAAAGAATCTCAGGATACCAAGTACCTGAGAGATCAAATTGTATGCAAAAATCAACATAGATAAGTGCACTGTAAAGCATTTAATAAAAACAATAAAAAGGGACTTCAATTACATATTTTTCAACAGTGGGTTTTAAATTAGCTATCACCATCCAGTAAGGAAATGTTGGACTCTGTGTGGATTACTCTCTCAACTTGCTGTCTCCTTACCTACCAGTGACAAAAAAATAAAAACAAAAAACAAAAACAACAAATAGAGAGTTAAGAGTTGTCAAGAAGAAATAAACAATGTTTATTGTTTATTTGAACAAGGAAGCACCTTTAGGCTACTGTGTAAATCCATGTATGCTCATAACATGACCACTGCAGCCTGCCCCACCTACCCCCTCCTGAAACTTGAAAAACTCTTATGAAGGGCAACATGGATGCTTTAAGGAAAGAAGCAACCCTTCGTGAAGAGAGATGAAAAAGGCTTGAGCTTCCAGCTTGAAGAAAAGAGTAACTGAGAGGATAATCTAATGCCACTCAGATGAGTGGGCAAAGAAAACGTGAACAGGGATGGATGATTAGATTACAAAACAGAAATAATTACAAAACAGTCCAGTAGTCAAGGAAGCAGATTTACACCAACAAAATGAATGGCTATTTCACACAAGGCACACCTGCCTCGTGGCACACAGGATGGGGAAAATACCAGAAGTATGAAGAGCCCTGTTTTCCCTTTAGATAGATGAAGGGAAGGCTTTGAATGGGTATCAGCTACCTTAGCTTGGATTTATTTTTTTTGGCTGGGTTAGTCAGTATGCTAGTGGGACAGTAGAGCCATGGTTCATTTCATGCTTATATATTCTCTTGGCTTGGGCATCCTCTTTCAGATCATCCTCTGCTGGTCACTAAGGGAAGCTGGATGATAATTTCAGTGAGTATTTCTATATCCCAGAATACTGAGATATTGGTTACTTGCTTTGTCCTTTTGACMTCATGCTTTAGACCTGAGTGGTAAATCTCATTATAATGGTGCCAGGGGATGGGGATGGAGATGTTTTTTTGCATGAAATTATGGGTGGTATTTTAGTTGGGCCAGCTATCCCCCAAGAGTAGCTGTACTAATACAAAGGCAACATYACAATTAGCAGGTCAAATGCCACCCCAGCTGTGGTGATATTTGTGTGTCCTCATCCTTCCACTTCTGGCTTGGCCACCAAGGAGAGTGTTGTGGCTCCTGGAATCCCTGGGTTGTTGTGGTCCCTTCACTTTGCCATTCACCACCTCTTGGTTGCCAACATTTAGCAGAGTCACAGAATGATTGAGGATGGAAGAAAATCAAATTCTCCACCCCCTGGGGCCCACTCAGAGCTGGGGAGCCTTTAGGCTTCCACTGAACTCCAGCTTGAGGTGTCTCCTGAAGGGTAAAAGTAGAGACAAATAACGTTGCAGAGCAGACCTCCCACTGATATTTACCTCTGATCATCACACAGAAAGCCTGCATTGGTCCCTGAGGTCGTCCTTCAAATTAGCAAGTGTCCCTGAAATGTTTTCCCTGTAGGAAACCTCCCCACGAGTCTGTTTTTTTCACCCCACCACCGCTACTTCCATGAGTTGCTGATGAAAGCCTTGGGCCCTGAATAAGCTTTCTCCCCTGGGTATCTCATGTGCTTTCACTTTGATTTCTGTTCTGTGAAATGTTAGCACATTAGAAGARCCAGAACACATTACTGTCTCTCTTTTTCTGTGTGCTTTTAGGAAATGTACAACTGATAGCACTGCTAAAACTCATGTAATAATATCATAAGCACCTCTCTCCACAGGCTGGAATTTCTTTCCCTCATGTTCTCAACTGATTGTCAAACAAAGCAGGTACTCTGAATGGCTAAATTAGCACTGTGCTCTGCTTTGTTTTGCCTTTCCTGTAATTTAGAAGACATAAAAGCCTACTTAAAAAATCRAAGTAAAACTCCAAGCAGTGTTGAAATTTGTTGAATTAAAGGTTCAAAAACAGTCTCCAAATTTGCACGTGTCCTGGCTGGACATAACCCCTACTTCTCTGTCCTTCCCCTCACTGACAATGTCTCTTTTACAAGGAGGCAGCTCACTTCAAAGTATTCTCTGAAAACCAAGCATCTCACAAGTCAATATTCTTTCTGCACGAAACCTGTGAATACATTTCACAGCACAAGCACAGATCCCTCCTGACTTTCCTTTGGGGTATAAACTGCCAAAGGAAGCAGTTTAACAGCAGCAAATACACCAGCTGCATATGTCTTGAGGCGCAGATGGCAGACAAACAAATAGACATATTGGTATCACTGTACAACACAATTTGCTTACCAGATTGAGGACTGTCAAATATTTCCACTGCCCACCGTAAAGGAACACTTCAGATGGCCGCTCTTCTGTTTTAATGTGTGTGATGGAATAGGCAACAAAAAAATACCAGACAAAAGCAAGGCAGTGGTACGTGGCGAGAGTAGAGATTTCCATGCTTTAGCCAAGAGCGACTGACAACTGGTCGGAAAGCAGCTTTTCTCTTAAGGTGCTCAGTGCATGGGGTAAGGCAGGGCAGGGRGGTTTACTTCGGAGCAGCCTCAGGACACGATGCCACTTTGCTCATGGCAAAAGGAAAAATCACAAGGCTGTGAACTTTGCTTCTATTTGTTTCCCTTTGTCACTGTGCAGATAGGCTGGGGGGAGTGGGGGTGGGATGAGAAAAATAGGCTTACTCCCTGGATTTAAATGCCTTGCTCAAGATTAGCAAAGATTAGTTGCAGAGTTACGTAAGTTTTGAGTTGGGGTTGTTTTTTTTGCAAAAGTGGGGGGAGTTTTGCTGCTGATTTTGTGTAACAGGCTGTCATRTGTCGGGTAGAGAGTGAAAACAAGCAGCATGTCCCACATTTGTAGCTGTGGTTGCAGCCATGTCTCCAGCTGAGCTTGCGAAGCCTCTCTGACTATTTCTGCCTTATGTCAAAGAAAGAAGTGGGAAATGTAATGGTCTGTGAAAGATAAACTTAAGTTGATTTGTTGATAGGCTGTGGATATGGCAAGGAACCTGGCAGGATTCATAGAGAAAGGTCCTTGGAGTTGAAAATCTCTGTGGCTGTTAACATTTATTTGTGGGAAAAGGCTCTGCCACCTTTGCACCACCCCCTGCAGCTGGGGTCCATCACAGCTGTGCATGGCAGGCGAGACAAACCCTGAGTCACCCTGAAGCTCTGGCAGGGATGGAGACAAAGGCCTTGGGTGACCATCAGGAAGTGCTGAGCAGCATGTCTTGCCTCTTTGCTTCATTTGCTGCCATTCCCCTGCAGACAGCCCCTCATCCTGGCACAACATAATCGCATCATCAGGGCTCAGAAGAAGAGAAGAACCCATACAAAATGACCCTAAAATGAAGCAAACAAAGAAATYCCCATGGAAATGGTTGTTTTTCCATCTCCTCCTGCCTCACCAAGCAGCCATAATTAGCAGTGGAAAACAGATAGGGCATTTCCTTGATTCTCTGTAACTGCTGTTAGCAATAATTGCCACCTGAGTGTTTCACAGGACCTTGATGGGGAGCATGTATCATGCCCCAGCCCACAGCTGGACRTTCCCCATGCAGGATGGAGAGTTGGGATGCTCTTCCTGCCCCTGCAGAGGCTGGTCCACGAGCAAGGCTGAGCTTTGGCTGAACAGGGCTCGACTTTGGCCAAGCAGACTGCGTTAAGGGATCTCTTACCCTCCGCTTTTAACTGGCCCACAGGCAGCATTGAGCAAGCTGCTGTGTTTTGGTTTGGTTTGTTTATATCCTGCTTTTTTTTCCCCTCCTACTGGATACAAAGCTCCATGTGGATTAATTTCCTATGAACTCAGACAGCAATGTGCATGCATGTTGAAAAACAGACCTTGCACTAAGGCACTTCAATATTCTCCTGTGTTTCATTGACTTCTCCCCTAGTTCAGATTGCCCGCATACAGATTCCCCAGGCATTCCAGCCACCACAATCCCAATAAAACATTGCTGCGTCACTTAGGAAAAATAAAGATGTAGAGCCTTTTGTGGTTGCCTGAGGTTGGAGGAGAAAACCCCTTAACAGGAAAAAAAAAAAAAAAGGTGGGATTATGTTTTTTGTACTCTGGCAATGTCAACAGTCTTTTCATAGAATTACAGAATCATAGAATTATTTGGGTTGGAAAGGACCTCAAATACCATTTAGTTCCAACTCCCTTGTCATGGGAAGGGGCACTTTCCACTAGACCAGGTTGCTCCAAGCCTTGTCCAACTGGAACACTTGAACACTTGAAGAGATGGGGCATCCACAACTTCTCTGGGCAACCTGCTCTGGTGCCTCACCACCAGTGAAGTGTTTCTTCCTAATGTSTAATTTAAACTCACACTGTCAGTTTAAAGTCAGCCCCCTTGTCCTGTTACTACACGCCCCTATAAAAAGTCCCTCTCCATCTCTCCTGCAGTCCTCGTTTGTATACTGTAAGGCTGCTGCTGTAAGGTCTCCCTGGAGCCTTCTCATCTCCAGGRTGAACAGCCTCAATTCTCTCAGCCTGTCTTCATAGCAGAGGTGCTCCAGCTCTCTGAGCATCTTCCTGGCCTCTGGCCTTGCTCCAACAGGTCCATGTCCTTCTTACTTTGGGGGGGCCCAGAGCTGGATGGAACCACTCCAGGTGGGGTCTCATGAGGGTGGCATAGAGGGGCAGAATCACTTCCCATGACCCTCTGGCCATGTTACTTTTGATACTGCCCAGGACACTTTTGACTTTCTGGGCTGTAAATGAACACTGCCAGGCCATGCCGAGCTTCCAGTTATCACCCCCCAGTCCTCCTCCTCAGGGCTGCTCTCAATCATTCTCTCYGAGCCCCTATTTGTCTTTGGGATTGCCCTGACCCAGGTGTAGGATCTTGGCCTTGTTAAACTCCATGAGGTCCACACAGGCGTCGCTCTCCTGCCTGTCCAAGTCCCTGTGGATGCCATCCCTTCCCTCCAGTGAGTCAGCTGCACCACACCAAGCCTGGTGTCATCATCGACCTTGCTGAGGGTGCACTAAATCCCACTGTCCRTGTCAGTGACAAAGGTGTTAAGCAGCACGGGTCCTGATACCAGCCCTTTAGGAGTGCCACTTTCACTGCTTTCCACTTGGACATTGAGCTGCCGAACACAACTCTCTCAGTGCAACTATCCAGTCAGTTCCTTATCCACTGAGTGCATCTGTCAAATTTGCRTCTCTCTAGTTTAGGGACAAGGATGTCATGTGGGACAGTGTCAAATGCTTCGCTCATGTCCTAGAAAATCTAGCAGAAAACAGGGTTTTCGTTTGCCTTCATGGAATTTCTGGGTAGGGGCAGTGCTGTTTATGAGCTGCTCCTCCTTGTCTGAACTCAGCCCTGTGACAAAAGGCAGCAGGAGAACAGGACTATGGCATGGAGGAGTCCTTTTTATCAATAGTTTGCATACCAAAGGCAGTCAGCTCTTTTAACAAGTAATCTTCACACCAGTCTTTCTGAGGTTGAGTCCAACTTAAAAAATAGGAAGTCTGAGCATTCTGCTCAGTAGGTGCCTGAATGCATGCAAATGAATGTAAATGTATGCAAAATGGCAAGGTATGGTTTTTCTTTTCTGGAGGATCTTGGCCAGTATGGCTGGGAAGGTGTCAAGCGCCGTGACAGTTTTCTGATGTGGACATCTGTCCCTCAGACTGAGACCATCTGCTTTGTTTTCCCATATACAAGAAGGARGATACATTCCCTTCCGCCTAGAAAAGAGACAAAATTTGGAGGTAGAAATATTGCAAAGAAAGCATGAGCACCAAATAGGATCCGAAATCCAACACTCCACACTTCATGTAGTCTTTTTCGTTTCACAGCCACTGTGATGTAGCAAGCAAATACACAGGAAGGTCACATCTTAGGCCATCTCTCCATGGGTCTGAACATGTACTGAAGGTTCAGTGGATTAATAGACTCAGCCCAAACCTTTTTGCAGTGAGTGRAAAAAGAAAGAAGAAGCACACTGGGGTGCAGCAGAGGTGCTGCTGCAAATCAAGTGGGACTGTTTAGGGAAACAYCACTTTCCATCTGCTCAGTACCATACCCCAGACCACATCTGCTTCTCCCCTGGAGCTGAGCCACATTCACACACTCTGACAATGTTCCAAATCCACTTCAGGGGCTCATCTCATTTCTGCAGCAATAGCTGACTTTGTGCTGAAACAAAATGGAAGCTCCCAGTTAGTTCATTAACATAGTTCATCTGAAGGATAGTAACAAACAATTGGAGATGTAAATCACCCTGTGCACACCAAATGTCCTCTGCTGATGCCCTGTTCTATGGGAGTGACTTAGGCCAGCTTGCCTGACTGCGCCAAAATGGGTTTGACTCACTCGTGTTATTAGCATGGTTCGGGTACTGAGGTGACAGCAGAGTACAGTGGCAATATCTTAGATGATTGTGTGTCTTCACAGACAGGCATGGTACTTCCAGGCCATCAAGCAGTCCCCAGTTATGTCCATCATTACCATTTAGTGTTTAATTACCACCTCAGCCTGTCACTAAGGAAGCAGCTGGTAGAAGCAGCTACTCTTGCTTCCTCACATCTGATAATTTGTTTAGAGACCAGATAGCTGCTTTTCAAATATTCTTCATTATTTTTGCACTGGCGAGCTTTCCTCTCTGCCAGGGCAGCATCCAGTGATGGCAAAACAAGCAAGAGCAAGGCAGGAAATTACTGGCAGGTGACAGCATTTAGGGTCAGGTGGTAGGAACAGATTCAAAGCCATGCAAAAGGCCAGGAAGGCTTTGGCGTCCTAAAAAAACCCATTTGYGTTTATGCATAACTCTCTTTCCTCTGCACCATCTAAGAATAAGGGACTGGTACAGAATGGGATCTTGCCTCTGCCAGAGTGATTTTAGAAAATGAAAAAAACACAAGGAGTTGGGCAAGTATATTTTCCTTTTAGTTTTTTGATACATGTTTCTGTCTGTTGTGGGTTAAAATTATTCTCATTTTATTCCCTTTCTTTGGGAATTTTTTCTTTCCCATTTGTTGCTGGGATACACTAATTGCTGGGTCATCCTTTTAATGGCTGGGTGATTAACAAAGACAATGATACCTATGCCCCCCCTTAACGCTCTGGCCAAGCGCTTGGAGAGATTTTTTTTTKKKKKKTKKKKGKKGGGGGGGRWTTKSMRKTTKKTTTYKCTGCTTYGCTGAGAGAAGGAGTCTGCTTCCTRGCTGCTACGGAGAAAGCTGGCCTGCCTTCTTTTCAGCGGAGACCAGCACTCCTGCTCATTTTTGGGTTCCTGCTTGCTGCACCGTAGTTTTTTTCTCCTGTGCCGGGGATTCCAGCTTCAGGGGGTGAGCTCTGCTCCATCCCGTTTCACAGCCGCGGGATTCCTGCTCGTCTCTTTGCCGTCCTGGGTTTCTTGCTGTCCAGAGGAGCGCCAAGATCGGTGTTTCCGCTGTGAGTTTTGCAGAGAAACTTTTCTCCATCCACCTCTGCCATTTTTTGTCAATCATTGGCGCCATGGGACATCTGAGCCAGCCGGGACCTGCGCCACCACGTGCCCTGCAGCCTCCAGAGAATCGCTGCACCCGCTCTGCCCGGCCGGGAGCCAACAGTGTCCCTGCCAACTGGGACTGTAACTGCACCAAAGGGGAGGCTGTGTCTCTGTAAGGCTGTCACTGGGTTTGGGACTGGGCTGTTGTTGCTATTGTTATTGTTACTTGTTTCACCTTGTTATACATATTAGTAAAAACTGTTATTCCCTTTTACCCATATTCTTGCCTGAAAGCCCGTGATTTTTTTTCAAAGCTATAATAATTCAGAGGGAAGGGGGGTCATATCCACCACTCCAAGGGGGGTCCCTGCCTTCATTGGCAAACACCTGTCTTTCAAACCAAGACACTGTCCTTAACGCAATTCTTCTATTTCACRCATAGATTTCCTAGTTGGGTTATTTTAAATTTACTGCTGTTGAAAACTSGCTTGCAATAGGGGCAGTATCCCTAGAAAGAGGGGCCCAGGGCTGTTCTTGTGCAGCATCCTCTGTGCGGAACGTGAGGGTGTCTGGGRTCTCTGCCTCTCAGTGCTCTGGCTCATTTGCAGGTGGGGCAGGGCTCTGTGTGGAAAACGGGTTTTCTGATAAGCATTATTCAAGAAAGCTTTTTAGCATGCAGTGTGAGGCTGCCTGAGCTCTGTCCCCAGGGACATCGATAATAACAATTTGTTCTATGGCAGCCCTGCTGTATGAAATGAAACATAATTGACAAAGTTGCAAGCCTGGCATAGTGTGCTCGAGGCATCCTCAAATCCTGAGGCAAACTTTGCAAAATCCTGTGGTTGGTGTAATTCACAAGACTTAATTCTCTCTAGTTTTATTTGTCTTGGGCTTTSGTAGCTTCTGAGGGTCTGAGTTTTCCAACTTTTCTTCACAGCTGTGTGAGTRACAAGTGTAAAAATGTTTAAACTTCTGAAACAAGCTGAGAGCTTTGCCCAGTGATGCAACAGGGATAGCAACAAGAAATGAAGATTGATTAGAAACATCCTGAAAGATTTCACTACAAATCAGGCAATGTTTCAACATCTACCTAATGTGTGTGACAAGCAGGAAAATCATACAGTTTTAAGACAGCTTGTGCACCCTCCTGTATGCACCTCTCCTCTCCGTTTTGGGTAAAAATAATGCTTTTTAATACAAATTTGCAAGGAGAAGGCAGGAAGTGGCTTACCTCATCTTGATATTTTTGTTCTGAATTGAATTAAAAGGTTGTTCCAAAATGCCAAAATTCAGAGGGATTTTTCAGTCCCAAAGGGACTTGTGTACAGGCAGAAACTGGATTCAGTGGTTGCAAGTATTTGCTTAGATTTCAGAGTTTCTCCTTCTCATTGAGTTGCCTTTTAAACTCTGTTTTTTCAGACTGCTAAATGAAATGTCACTTTGATCCAAATGCAAAACTTCCTGTGTAACAATGATTTGACATTTCTGATTCTTTTAAATGAATTAAAACCATGACATTAATCAAAACAAAACCTTTTCAGCTAACAACTTGGATTCTAAAAGTAGGTATGTTGAAATTAAGAAACATTTGATCAGAAAAACACTTGCTATCTCATTATCTCCTACTGGTAGGGGATATTAGTAATTGTTTACCCTATCACCAAAACCCAAGAGCGTGTTCTCTCTTGGCAAGGTGAATGTTGCCTAGAAATAAAAGCCATGTTTTTCACTTATTTTCAACAGCTTCCAAGAACTTATATACTTTTTWAAAGAGATCTATAAGCTGTTTCCTAATTTTATCTTTTCATTTTTCTGTCAGAGAGGCAAAATGAATATTTAGAAATATTGTGCATGAATAACTGAAGTTCAGAGTGAAAGAAACACACCACGGTGCAGTAGAGAAAAAATGACGGGGTATTTATACTGGTTGTATACTCTGTGACTCTGTCTTTCTAGAAAATTGTGTTGGGCAAACTAAGGTATGCATTTATGTCATTTTTTGTTTGCTTTGCCCTTTCTAGAGGGGGAAAAGAATGTACTAACTGGTCTYGTAAATAGATGTGTGTTTGATAACRTACTGCATATCAAAATGTTTTGATTGTGTATGATATTTCTTCATCTACCACTGAAAGTCAGGAACTCTTAGGGCAACACAATAGAACTCTAAAGATTTATGACACAGGGTGCACTTTGCTGGACTGATGGGATAAGAATTGCAGGTGGCAGAGTAGGAAGAGCACAGAAGTCACTTTGTCATGACTAAGGACACATGACTTACAGCTTTTTCTCTGCTTGTTCTTCAGCACATGGCAKATCCAGCACACTTTGCTCTTAATGTGGTCTGTGTATAACCATRAATAACCACAGCACATACAAAGCAATAGAGACCCAGCACTGACCCCAACAGTCGGTGCTTGCTCAATAGGTGCCATTTATGTGCAAATCTATCTTGCATAAAATTAGATTATGTATTAGATAATAAGATAAAGTCCTATCTATAGTCTGTATTAATATAGTACCTAAATCTGTTGTCACAACTTGTGGTACTTAAAATTGCAACAAATTCAGGGCAGAGCATGGAACTGCTCATCCTCACCATGTGCATGGAGAAGTGCAACTTAGAGCAGTGAAATGGTGCTCCAATCACATGGAAAGCTTTTGCTGAAGTGGAAATTAATGATTATTCTCATTAAGTCCTGATTACCTCTGAAGCAGGTTGGAGGAAAGGACAGAATTCTGCAAGAGATGTTGAAGAGSTGCTGTTTTGCTTCCCACCACTGGTATTGTCTTGATGGATGACTCAGTGCCTTATAAAATATGTCTGAATCACAAAAGCTTCTTAAACCCTGCTAGATCTAGGGGACCTTGCAAGCTGGCCCGARTGGCAAGTACAAGGATGTCCTTTCCCTGGGGACACTAGTATCTTTTGTACCCCAAACCCATGTCCAGTTTCTGCTCACTACCAGACACTGAAGAACAAAGCAGATTTTCCAGTCTGTGAAGGACAGGAAAAAAAAAAACAAAGGTTGCAGTGTTTTAGTGATGCTGAGAACCTGTTAACAGACTAATGAAGCTTGAACACATAGATTGGTCTAACCGCTGATCTAGGACAGAGAGTGGGTCTCGTACATGAGAGCCACTGCTATGGTCTTCACAAAAAGTATCAGCAGTGTCTGACACAGTTTGTGGCTTTGAACCCTACTTGTGTACTGAGCAGTCAGCTTCCAGTAGGGCCTTGCTGGAACAGGGGTTACTCAGAGGATTGTTCTGGCTCAGGCACAGCCTAAACCCCCTGCTCAGCTCTCCAGGGAGGTATTACTATGGCAATCAGACTCTGGCTGGACACTGTCAGCAGGCAAGTGTCAGGTTTGCCAGGTCAAGACTGCTCTTCATCTGCCCCTTCTCAAACAAAAAAGGGAATCCTGCACAGAAACTGTGTGTGATGCCAGTGGTGTGTTCGTGCCTTGGCTGTGTGCAATGGGTGAGTACTCCTGCAACAGTGAAGTGCTACCAAATTGCCACCTAGTACTCCTTTGCCCTGGGAAGTTCTGAATTTTCTTGCCTCTTTGTTGAAGATGGGATGGGGAAGGGGGAAGCCCTGCCCTGCTTCCCCACGCTGAGGTGGCCTGCCACCTCCTGTCCATTTCTTCTTATCCCGATCTCCAGGACTAGCCCCCACACAAAGACSTTTCCTAACACCAGGGAGGTCAATCCACTTCCTCCAGCTGCCTCTTAGCTGTCACATGCATCCACGCTCACTGTAACTCCTATTTGCACAGGTCTTCCTCCTGGGGTGCCATTTCCTCCCTCTTCAAAGTGCTGTGGTGACGTGGTTCTGTCACAGAGCAGCTCCCKGCAGTGCCTGTGCTCCAGCAGTGCCACACGTGGTGAAGGTGACAGTACAAGCACTTTCTATCTGCTCCTGGGCCTGCTTCTCTCTCTCTCTACAGGCTGTCCTTGCAGTGCAGCTTCAGCTTGCCATCTGCAGGGGAGTGAGAGGCTGTGGGGAGAGCTGCACTTCCTGCAGCAGCTGTGGCTCACCTTTGCTAAAGAGCCAGGGCCTCTTAATTTAGCACATCACAATTTCATGGACTGGGTTGGTTTAGTGGTGGCTTCTCWCAGAGCATTTTGCTGTAGCTGTTTACAAGACTGCTTGTAGTTTACAAGACTGCCTGTCTCCTATAAYAAAATGTTAACCTTCAGAAGTTACCCTATGAAGAAATGAACTTGAGTGAGGGGAAGAGGGAGAGAAAAAAAAAAAAAAGGACAAAAAAAAGTTCCGCACAAAATCTACATTTTCATCCACCTAAAGTTCCCTTCTGCCACTGTCAGTTCCATTACATGATGCACATTGGCACATTTCCTTTCCTTACAGCTATTTTCAGCACTGAGAAGTGCCTCCAGTTTTTGCAACACTTCATTTGGTTACTGGTCAGATAATCAGATGTATTTGTGAGGAATCTGAGGTTGGAATAAGGCCATTTGGTATGAAACTTGTGTGCTGCCTCCTTCTCCCTGCCCTCTGARATCATACTGTGCTTCATTAACATTAAATGAGTTTTCAGGACCTGAACTTTCTCAGTCATGTGCTTTAGCTGCTTAGTGAAAGTATAGGTGKTTTGTACACCTTTATGTTGCTGGGGTCAGCTGGTGGAGAGAGGCAGGGTTTGCTGTTAGCTTTCCATCTCARAAGCTTGGAGTTTTCATGCATTCTTGCCTCCTAAGAGTGGGGGTGGGAAAAAAAGCAGGCTCTTGCCAAATTCAAGATGCTGGTTATCAGCTAATTCTACTGTTTACTGTTCACACAGCAAAAGAACTGCCTGTGTTTGGCAGTGAGCTTGAGTTCATCTGCAGAGTGCAGGACAGAGCTGCCTGCTTGTTTTCTTCAGAAGCTTTCTGCTGCTGTTTAGTTGTACACTCAGTGGTGATGTGCTGTGCTGCTTCCTCCCTGTGCATTTCAAGAGAATTAAAGAGGGAGGGTATCACTGCCCTTCCTCTGAAAAAGGAAACCTGAGTTTCTGGACAAGCAGTGCAGGTGTGCTGGTCCCAATACCTAAGATGGAAGCTGATGAAAAGACAAAGARCAGTTAGGAATTCACAGAATCCTGTTTCTTCCCAAATTTTTCCCCACACTAAGGTATGTTGAGCGGTGCTGCTGCAGGTGTCTGAGAAAGGGAGTTTCACTTGTGAGGACTCCTTTTAGTGCTGGTGATCAAGGCAGGAAAATACATGGGGGGAGAAAAGGATAAGAGTGGAAAAATAATCAAAAGTACCCCAAATCTGGATGAGGCTTYTCCTGGGTACCATCACCACCAGCCTCACGCAAACTGAGCTGGCATTTTCTTGGGATGCCAAGCCTGGAGTTTTTTTCAAAGCCAAATGTGTGTGGAGCTGGACAGTGCTGCCTTCCAGTGGTGCCACTCTGGCATAGAGAGCAGCGTCTCCATGGCACCTCAGGAGGTGCCAGCGCCAGCCCTCTCCACACTCTGGGCTGCCATGAGGAAACAGCGGCCTCTGTGTCATTAGTGGCAAATTCATGTTGTAGAACTAGTCTTTGATCCCTTCCTCCTCTGCAAAACTGCACAGTAGGAGGTAAATTAATCCCTGGAATTTAGCCCAGCACGTATGCAGAAAGCACAAGGGGAAAGTAGGTGATGCTGGCCGATGCTGAGAGCCTGGAGCTTGCCTGTGCCCCTGGGTTTATCTCAGTGCTGTGCCACTTCCATGGGTGCCAGAGGCTCTCACACCCATGTACAGTCCATGCTTCTCTCTTCACATCTGCTGAGGTGCATATTTAGTGCACTCAGACAATCATTCAGAATGCCTCTGCTCTTCTAATCAAATAGCAGTCATTGTGGAATAAAAGACCCTGGTTCAGCCTGCCCTGGCTGAAACGAAAGGTGGTGTTGTCAGCTGAGTGGGCTCAGTGCTGGGAAATCGGGCAGTTTTGCTTTGTGATGAAACCAGGGGCAAAACAGAGGAGAATGGCAACTGAGGAATAACCAAATGGCAAATCCAGCTGGTTAAAGGAAGGGACTTGCAGKTCACACAACAGTGGGAGGAATGGAGGCTGCCACATTAAAAGGATGAGCCTTCCCATCTTCACGTATTTTGRTCTCTTACCCTTGTCTTTGTCTTGYTCTCCTCTCYGTTGGGACATARATTTCCAAACTCAAAATCTAATGTGTTTTTGGACACTCAAAGGGGAAAGAAGTTTTGCTCTGTATGTGWCTGGAAAATGGAAAAAATACACTCAACATATAAAAGGCTATAAGCTTTGTAATCTGCTACCCAGCTTGGTGAGAGAGCTGAGGCAAACTGATGTTCTTCTAGAAGAAAGGCTTTGCTGAAACCCCAGTGAGTGGATCAAACTACTGTCTGTGAAAATGTCTTGTTCAAKCCCACTAGCTGTAGCTGGGATGGGGCACATGACTGCAGCACATGCTGAGGATGCTTTGAAGTGTCCTTTTTGCTTTTATTTTTGCTTTTTCTTATTTAAAAAAAAAAACACAAAAAACCAAAAAACAAGCTGTAAYGTATGCATTTCAGGAAGGTCAAGTATCACGTGTGAATATTGCTGACTGCACAGCACAATGAAGGTCTGTGCTGAACGAAGTTRGGCTTCTGGTTCTTTCCAGATATTTAGTAGCAACCGTGAGCAGAACATCTTTGCTTTCCACAACAGTTCTTGTAATTCAGCAAACAAACACACATTCCCYTCAAAGACAAATCTATATACCCTGGCAATTGCTATTTTTGTGTAAAGCTGTATTTCACTTTTTATTGCATAAGAGTTAGGCTGTGTATATTTTCAGGGAGCTTGTCCAAGGCTGAACAGCTACTCTAAAGACAGCGCCTTCTAGACTGTCCAAAGCTACTTTCCTTCAAGCTTCTCCATCAGTGCAATAATAAAACTCTGAGCCACTTGGGCTGCATCTGTACTGTGTGGGAGGTAGAAACTGAGGCTCTCTGAAGTCCTGCCTTCCTGGTTACCCAGATGAGRCCTTCTGTGAAACTTCCCTCCTGCCCCATGCCCGATTGTCCTTCCAGTGGAGTTGTGAAATGTATCCTGATGGGATGYGTGCACACAGGAAAAACAGGGCATGATCTGTGGAAGTAGCAATGGCTGGATCATTCCAGAGATGGTTTCCATGAGAACAGCAAAAATTAAGAAGGAGAGGTCCTGCAGAGGATCAGAAGGCTTCCTTCCCTGGACRGCTTGCATATTTGGGACCCACAGCTGGCAGAGGGATTTACTGGTGCAGCTTAGCATTGCTCTGCTGGAAACCGGCTCTAGAGGAGATCTTGAGCAGAGTGAAATYGAAGGGTAAAATATTGAGCAGATCTGAGCCACAACAAAGGTGATCTGCACCTTCATGGGACAGGAGCTTTTTTCCCAACAACACAAGCGTTAGGGCATTTGAGGACTTTACATTGTTACTAACCTATAGCAATCTGTGGGAAGTACAATTTAAAAAAAAAAAATTAAAAAAGCTAAGCTGCCACAAAGTTGTTTCTTCCACAAAATTGGTTTTTCAACCTCCAAGTGACTCCACAAAGATTATGATTGTGCAGGGCTTGCAGAAGCCACTCCAGCATTGGCTCCAGCTTGAGGGAGAGAGAAGATAACAGATTTTGCTAGCAACCCTCGTACAGTGGGGAGAAGGAGACAAGATCCAAGAACAGAAGCCCTTCTTTCAGTCTACAACAGGAGCCTTGCGTTTCAATGAGTCCATATTGAAATGCATGGATTTTAAATACATATAGTCAACAGAAGATAGATATCTTCTTTAGTCTTTGGGGTTTTTTTTCTAAATATGTAGTAGAAAATATTAAATCATGCCAGGATATGGAAACATGTAGGAGAAGACAGATTTAAGTGGGCTCTGAACTGACTCAGTAGTGCAGTGGTCTGGGCATCTTTAAATGATGGGTTTTAGGGCTGCTGATGCAAATCTGAAGTCAGTTCTGAGGGACATGCATGGACTCCTAAAAATTCTCTTAAAGTGTCTTTTTGCACTGGAGAGATAAGCTGTCTGTTCTGTGTAATTGCTTCCATGGAGTGCACCTTCTCTTTCAATGACCCTCAATGGTTAGATTTGCATTTAGGCCGCTGAGAGTTATTTGGCTGGCAAGAAAAGGTGAAGTCAAGGAATCAAAACTATCATAAGAATTACAGGAAGAAAGTAGGAGAGCAAGGGTGAAAACAGCCTAAAGGGATGGAAAGAGGAAACAGCAAACAATCTCCCAGAAGCTGCATCACAACTTTCTCCAAAGTATTTTKCTTTTCAAATGTAGATCACCTGTGCACGTAGGTAGCTGGGTCAGGAGCAGCAATTCAGAGTGGCTTTTGGATATTGATTCCTTAAAGGAGGACTTACTGCCAAGGCTTGGTGAAGTGGGGAGAGGGATTCTATCTTCTGGAGCCCCTGTATTTAATATCTAATGTTCAGGCATGTGATGATGTGCTGAATAGTCTTACATGGGTTGCTCCAATTCTATCAGAACAGTGTTATGTTGGAAGAAAGAGTCCATCTGTGTTGGACTTCTGTAAGAGACCCTGGTGACTGGTAACCACTCTTCAGCCAGAACTCACATTGAACCTTTAGGTTGCTTACTGTGTGGCTAAGCCCCTACCCAGAGCAGGCGGAACTGGAAGCTTGAGTAAATCCGAGATATTTCCAGTGTGTTGGTAAGGATCTGGAGCCATAACTGGTGACTCTCCATCATTAATGAAAATGACAAAGCACACACATATCAGCCTTGTCCCCAAACCCAGGAACCGACCTGTCAACAAAATTAGGGGACCCTAGCAGCTGCCTGTGGGGATGCTTGCTCTGCACTAAGGTTAAATTCCTTTGCCCTCACTTGTTTTTTTTTTTTTGTCCGAAGGACCTCATGGAAAGATCTCTTGATGCTACTCCCTGGAACATGCTGAGGTCTGTGTGTCTCCAATGGTAAAACTAACTCATTCTCTTGTTTTGTAACTATTGAGAAGAAATAGCAGATAGTAATCAGTCTTTTCCTCTCTTTTAAWATACCCCTCCTTTCCCCACAATGTGGGAGACTCCATGTAATCCTATCTTTCCTCTGTTTCTAGTGGAACCTTCCACTGAGGACAAAACCGTTTTATTTGGGATGTAGGGATACAGAAAGTAGGCATCGTTTTTCACTTTTGTTTCTGTTTTGGCAAACTTTGTTTGAAAGTCACTTGAAGCTTGCTGGCCCAGAGTGTTTATTCTGGAGAGAATACAATTCCTATTAAGCTACAGCAGTAATTGTATGTAATATGTATTTTTTAAGTGGATAAGTTACCCGCAAATCCCAGATGATGATATGTCTTGCAAAGAAGATGCTGAAGAGGGCCAAGATTCCAAGATTGCTGTACAAAGGAGACAGTGTCATCAGAGGGTGAACAAAATGGAAATGTTTGCTAGGGGAAAAGAACCAACCATCCAACCTCATGTCCACACACCTCTTTTTACTGTTGCTCTGAGCCCTTGTCCAGTGCTTGTCACAGACTTTCCCCTGAGACATGAATGCATTTGTTTTGATCCCTGTTTGTTGTGGGGATGGTGAGGAAAGGTGATGTGACTTGTGTGCGATAGGGCCAGTGCCTCATCTGCAACCTCAGGTCACCCTGCCCTGAGCTTTCCACCACAGGTACTTCTTGGGCCCTTCTGGAAGGGTTGAATTTGGAATGCTGGAATGATGGTGTAAATTGAAATGGGTGAGGAATTGTGCTTGGACTTGTTACTGGGGTGTGGCGTTAAGTACCTGCTCCCCAGGGCTGTGCAGCAGTGAAGGCAGTGACTGCAAAAGTGCTCTTTAAAATGGAAAGCGTTAGGTGGGGTGTCTCTTTCTGTTTTCTTTCCGTTTTGGTTTTTTTTTCCCTTTAATACAGAAATAGGAAGTTTTGAGACTCTTCATCTGCCTGGAGACTCTCTAAGCCATCTTTTTTCAGAAGTTACCATTTTTATCCTAGGAATGATTGCTGATGTTTTAATTCTACTTCTTGTTCCTCACTTTTTCAGGCTCTGCTCCATCCCTCCCCACCGCCTTATCTTTACCCCTTTTGGACAAACTGCTGCGGCGTTTGCCTCGGTTAAGAAAAATGGGGCTAGACGGGGTTGGGCAAGGCTCTTGACTTGTCACAAAAAGGGCGGTGAGGAGGAAATGYGGCCTCAGCTGAGTTTATTTTCGAGACCGCCCACCGGCGCCCTGCCCTTTGCCCGAGGCTCTGCCTGACACCGGCTCCAGCTGTGTCGGGCAGACCAGCAGGGTTGAGGGGCCAGGTCTTATGAAGGAGGAAGATCCTGGAAATCCCCAGAGCAAAAGAGCAAACGCTGCATTATTTTATTTTAACCTGGGACGTGGAAACTTTGTGGTTTCTTTCTTTTTTTTTTTTTTTTTTTTCTTAGACCAGAAGAGAATCTCCAGATCTGAGTTTAAAAAACCCAAACACTTGCATTCCTTTCGTTTTCACACATATGTCATGATTTGGATAATCCTGCCATTCTGAAAGGGTGCGTTTGAATGTGCACACGCTGAGGAAAACCAGTRACCACTGGGATGGCTCAGCGGCAGGACCGGGTTTCCCAGAACTGTGCCCTCCTCGGGGCTTTGCTTTTCCCTTGCCCTCCCTTGCCCTCGGCGCCGAGAAGGGGCCGATGYGGCCGAAAGTTGACAGTTTTGTGCAACAGCTGCAAATAATTTCAAACTCATCCTCGGGTGGGAGCCGGGGCAGCGTGCGGCTTGTTTTTGTTTTGCTTTCCCCAAGCATTGCGCAGGCTGTGACTCAGGGGTTGCAGGGGGACTGCCCGCAGCCCGGGAACCACCAGCCTACGTAGGCGCTGACCTCCGGAACGGGGATGTTCCTCCTCCCGCCACAGAGGAGCCAGGAAGATCCCAGTCGCCACTGACAGCGGGTAGCACCAGGCACACAAAGGTCTTGGGGAACACAGCTGAAAAACAAACTGCCTTTGCCTTTTTTTTTTTTTTTTAAATTCCTGCGATATTTAAAAGTCCCCTGGTACTTCACTCTCCCTCGTAACACTCCCACAGCTCCTCTGCCAGCATCTCCCTTCAAACCACAGCTGAGCAATTACCACCGCCGCTCCCAGGGTGCTGGCTCCCTGAGGGATCGGGGAGGGGTCCCCCAGAGATCGCCCCGCTTGCCTGCCACTTAGGTTTAGCAAGGAAAAACATCGGGGAAATCCCGAGTGTCTCCTGCAGGAGTGAGCCAGCCAGGCATGCTCTACACTCCGTGTGTGTGTGCATGTACAGGAGAATATTATTTAGTGGCATGAACCCTCATTAATAGCAATGGGATTTGTGTGGTTTACCGCCCCTAGGAAGCCATTTGATAGCTTACTCCTAATTTGCAAATCTTTGAAGCCAATCGCCGTACCTGGTGATTAAGGGGTCTTTTTYCCAATAATCCGGTGCAGAGAAAAACAGAGGCCTCTCAGTGGTTTGCATGAAAAGGCTGCTGAGCGGGTCCTGTGATTCACGGGCCAAAAATAATGTGTTCTGTTTAAACAACGTTAGCTCTGTGATGCAAACTGACAAAAGCCAGTGAAATTTAAAGGGACCCTGACAAATCAGGTCTAAAAATAACCCCAGCCAGCTGTGTTTTGGTGAGTGGGCGTGTGTGCTCATGTGCTGTGCTCCCTCTGCTCTGCCAGTCTTCTCCTGGGTTGTGTTTTTTTTCTGAAACAGGCTAACATGACATTTGAGCTTTGCCATCTGCTTGCTCCATGTATGAAATTACTCCATTCTGGGAGAGAGGGTCTGGCTTTGGCGTGGGAAAGAGCACCCCCATCCTTGGCCAGAGCGCAGCCCATATCCCTGAAGGAGGTGAAAACTTGCTGGTGTGGGATTTAGCATCCCAAAAGGATGYTGCAGCTGCACTGCTGGGTACCAGCCTTTAATTCAGCAGGATGGTGGCAGCACAGCATACCATCGACACCCCATGTTGCAGTGTTTGGTGGGAACCCTCAAGATGGAGCAGGGCTCCTTCTTCTTCCACCTCTCTGGGCTTTGGAGACATCTCTTTCTTGGGGAGTGCTGTGACTCTCACTTCCCTACAAGCACCTGTGAGATGGGCTCCTTGTTGTAAGATAGCTCCTGCTCCTATTTGTAGGATAAGGCTCACTTTGGAACTGGGATTCCCCTTCTGCCAAAAATACCCTGGAGTATAAACAGGCATAGCTCCTCCAATTTGCWCCTTGTCTGACCTCAACTTGCTTTTCTCGAGAAACAAACCCAAGCTTTCTATCTCTGTATATGTAATCGTTTCCCATACCCTGTCCTCCTGGGCATGTGAAAAGATTCATAAAAATAAATATGCACCTAAAGGCTGTGTATGTTTGTGATGCAGATGCTTGGAGGGGCAGAAGCAGGCTTCAATTGCTTTCCTCATCTAAAGAAGAAATGGGGGATGGAAAGATGGGTATTTCTCAGTACCATTTGCCCCTGTGCTGAATTTCCCCCAGACTTTAAAAAGTCAGAAATGGCAATAAATAGCTGCTGGGGAATTCCCTGCTGCAGAAACCTCAGTAAAACACCTCTGCCATATACCCAGAAGCAGCTGCCCGGTTTGCTCTTCCCTTTCCCATGCACCCACCAAATTTCTTGCTGTTCCTTCTGCCCTCTTGAGGTGTTTATTGCAGAAGTCCCTGCCCTGTGGTTGCTCCATCACTGGCAGTAGGAAGCTGAGCACCTCCTTCCCCCTTGTGTAGAAACTGCAAACCCTAAAAGATCCTTAGATCTTCYCTGCCAGGCAAAGGAAAGAGGTTGAACATGCGCAGCATCTGGACAACTTTCCCCTTGCTTCCACACCAGGACCTGAGTGCAGGATTGAGGCTCTCTTTAACTATCTCTTCTGGGTTTTGTTTTGGGTTTTTTTTTTTTTTTCCCCAAGTGTGATTTTATGTTAATTCAAGCTGACATCCCCAAGTTGCACTGGTTTTGCCCAAGATATTTACAATAATAAAACTTTAGTCTTCCTCCCAGCATGCTTCAGTGTAGGTGGAGCATTTCTATCCTACTTTTTTCTTGAGGGTTTAAGTATTGAGTCATGGTACCTGATTGTCTGAAATCTGAAGCAAAAGYGGCTTTGGAATTAAGTTAAACAACTTTATTTTAGCACATTGAAACTGTAAATACTGCTATCAGATTCCTGTTTGGTATTGACAACATTTACTTTTTGATGTTATTTCCAAAACAAAATGTCAGCAAAACTTGATGTCTTGGCAGGATTTTGTGCTTCTCTGATTTTGCTCCAAGGCTGTTTTCCAAGGAAACTTGTGATCTTCCCATGGTGGTTTTGCTTTGCTATGTACTTACTGCTTCAGTCATCTCCCTCATGGGGGGTGAAATGTACATTTTGCTGTAACAATATAATAAAACTGATTACAAATGAGGCTGGTAATAGGGTACGTATACTGATGTTTGCATTCTAGTAATTGATTTTTTTTTTTTGTTCTACAGCTTTCTTCCTTGACTCTGGGCTTCTAAATGTAGTACAGACAGCAGTGTCCAAGGATGAAGAGTACATCTGCTACCAAGAGAAAWGTGGCAGATATTCAGAATATCAAATAGCCCCTGGTGTTCTTCCAGGTGTTCACTGAGGGGGAGAAATAAGAAACCCTTCATTTTGATCTCATTGCTRGCACTGAAGTGCCAATGGAGTTCAAAAGAGCTTTTCATCTTAAGAAGGAGAAAGGAAACTTTCAAGATGTTCCTCTGAAAATAACTAAATGGAAGACACACAGATTATGGTCTTTCACATCYGCTGATCTGATCCTAAGAAAGAAAGATGGACCAGGGGGAAGAAAAATAATTCTAAAGCACTTTTCACTTGGTATCATCAAATTGCACACTGCTCATCAGCATGAATTCATTATTTGCCTGAAAAATCGGAGGTCAGAGCAAGAAAGCAGAAAGATTTCATGAAAGTCARTCCCAGATTTCTACCAGAATGCATCCTGGAATTCATTTCTGGAATACATCTTCCTTTTCTGTTTACTGTCTCCAAATGTATTTAATGGTGAGAGAGTTAACGAAATAAAACAAAAAAAAAAAAAAAAAAAAAAAAAGGGAGGGGTAGCAAAATCACAAGCAAATATCAGAGTAGTCCCAAAAAAGCAGATTCTGAATTCATCATAATCAGAAGTGTGGAGTTTTTTTTCCCCCAAAACTATGGAGTTAATCATTCRAATACAGTAAGACACTGGCTGATTTGTGTGTTCAATCAAGACTAATCACCACAGCTTGAATTTTGAATATTAAATGTTTGTGGAGTCTGCTCACAAATTTTGTGCATAATTTTTGTCATGCAGATTAAGTTATTTGATGAATTATGTCAGACGACACATGTCTAAAAGTTAGGAAATGCTGGTGAACCAAATGCACACAGAGAAGGAGAGAGGCATGAAGGAATGCACGACATAATTTCCTATGAATAGTTTATTCATTTCTAAATTTAATTCCAAGATCTTCAGGTCTTAATTTTTCATCAATAGCCATTGATGTGCCACCGAGGTTTTTGCTAGGTGACATTTATAGGGAAGCCATCTCCCTTTTAAGTGAAGACATTGGGAGCCACTCTCTGCTGCTTCATTGCAGAGCTGCTTCCTCTGAGCTGTGTAGCCACAGACTGTTTGGTCTGCTTATGTCCTCCTCACATTACTGCCAACTGCAGCCCAGGAAGTAGGCAGAGAGAGTAAAAATGTCACTGACATCTCAAAATTGCAAGAATAAAACAAACAGCCTTAGCTCTATGAAGCTGATGGTTAATCAAGTGGAACTAGGGATTGGAAACTGGCTTGCCCAAATCAGAGAAAAGCAATGGCCTGATTAAAGAAACTAAAGTGAGCTGGTAGTTGAAAGACAGTAAAATACAGGACTTAATCTGCATGTGAAACCAAATCAAGTAGTGAAAGAGGGAGAAAGAATGAACATGAAACACTGTGTAAGACATAGAATCACAGAATAGTTTATGGTGGACAGGGWCCTTAAAGATAACCTGCTTTAAATCCCCTATCACAGTCAGGGACACCTTCTAAGAGAGCAGACTGCCCAAAACCCCATCCACTCTGATCTTGATACTTGGGGGAGAGTGTGGGTGGTGCACCCACAGCTTCTTCGTTGACCTCAGGCAAAAGCTGCAAACACTGCAGTGCTTCACCAGGGCGGGGTGAGCAGGGTTAAAAAGCGTGTTCTTTAAAGGATGGCTGAGGTGCCCTCATTGCCCCGTGTAAATGAGATGATTTACTGGTGTCTGGCTGACTGCTTCCCTGAGATGTCCTGGCCTTTCCTTGGAGTCCAGCGTTTTGGCAGCCCTGAGGAAGTTTGCTTGTAGATGGTATCTGTAGCCAGTAGAGGCAGGCAAATTCTATGTCCATGCCTGACTGCGATTCCCTCCTGGTTTGCTGTACGGCCGAGTGTGGCTGTTGTCTTATATCCCCTCGGCTGGGTGGTATCAGCAGGAGGGATATTTGATAGGTGATATCAATGTATCACAGCTCAAGTTTAYCTCTAACTAGTTTGAAACAGCATAATTCAGATTTTCTAATGCAGTTTATAGGGTTAAGGATGAGAGTAATGCTGTGATTTGAATCCTGATTACTTACAGAATAGACTGCACAGTTAATTGAGAATTTCATATTTTGGCAGAATTTGTGTTTGTGGAAAAAGCCTGAAAAAAAACCTGACAGCAATCAAATGTATATTGTAGGAATGGAAACATATGCAATATCTTTTCCAAAGGATTGATTTTGAAGGAGTTTTGTCAAATTAAATTTCACCTTGYTATGGACAAATACAAAAAAAAACATTAGAAACATCTTTGTAGGGGAACCCTGGGTCCTCTGACCCTGGGATTGCCACTGCCTTCCTGTGACCTCCAGAACAATGAGTCTTCTAACACTGTGTTCATCTGCATCCATAGGAATGTGTCTGTGATTTGCCAAAAATTAGGCAATGATAGGCAAAAAGATGCAGAAGATGTCCCTCTCTCTTTCTCTCTCTCTCTCTCTCGCTTTCTTTTTTTTWAAATTCCAATGTCAGCATCTGGTTTTCATACAAGATTCCATCTCCTCCCTACTTCAGCCTTTGCAATTGAATCCACCAGTGAAACTTTAYTGTAAATAAAAATGAAATCAACTTGATTATCAAAGCTGAGATACCAGSCAAATGAAAAATGTAAGCTGACACAAGCCAAATGGATCATGCTGACTTTTTTTCTTCATTATTATATTTTCAATTCTCAGTCCAGGCAAGAACATTAATTATTAACCCATTTATTTGGGCTGTGAAAGTCACACAATCCTTCTAATGAAGAATTAWGTATGGTAGCAATTGGGATAAGCAAACCTGTAATATGAAGCAAGGTTGTTTAGAAAGCCCAGACACCACAGTGAAACAGGGCTATAAAACTCCCTGCTAGAGATAAGGGAAGAAGGCCTCAGTCTTTAAAGAAAAACTCATAATTTCAGTCCCCTGCTGCTCCAGATACCTTCTTGAGTAAGAATCTCACCTCAGGGCAATTCTTTGTGGTATGCTTTTACAAAAAGTTTCAGAGAGCAAACTGGAGGCTTCACTCTCAGCCTGCTGAAGCCCAGAGAGATGGCTCCTAATTATTTCCACTCATGCTGGAGCAGGGATATTATTACACCTAACAGGAAAACTGGAAAGTTCTGGGGAATCTGTGCTAACTTCCAAGGAGTACTTTGTTGTGCATATGGTGGAAAATGTCTCTTAATTAAGGGATAACTGTTTGAAAAGTTTGTTACCACCACAGGTCAGTAAAGTCCACAAGTTAGCAAGATTCAATTTAAAAAATCAACCAATAAATAAATAAATAAATAAATAAATAAATAAATAACAGGCAAAATCTCCCCAACAAAAACAAAACCCACACCAAAACCCCCACCATCACTCCCAAAAAACAGTCCCAAGGTTACCAAGGACATGGAGAACTACAGTAGTGTATGTTGTCAAAATTCAGAAATGTATGTACTGGTGGTTGAGTGGAAAGTTGGTGAGAGATCTGGTCAAGTAAGCCCATATTTAACCACTTCTTCATTCTCACATAGGGTTGTATTTCCCCAGGGGAAGAGCAGCAAGGTGGCTGAACTGAAACTTGCTTACTCACTCCTTTGCCTACAAAACCACCCAYCTGACCAATGCAGAATTTCCAGGTGTGTCACCCCTGCTGCCCCTCATGATGGGATAAGATGATTAGAAAGTTGTCTGTGTGGTTATTGGACATCCTGKTACTGGACAGGAGTAAAGGGCTCCCTCTATCTCCATAATTCCCAYTGATGGCCCAGTGCCACAGGCAAAATGTGGGTGTGTGCAGAGGCAAAAGAGATAAAACACAGAGGAAAGAGAAAGTGGGKTTTTTGKTTYTCTTGTAAGAATTGAAAGGATTGAKTGGTGTMATGGGAGAAATTAATGACCGCTCTGATCATGCAGTATCTTCAGGCTTGCTGCATTTTCCCTTACATGGGGACCTATCCATAACCTATGGGGAATTTTTTCTTGTGGAAGGATGGTTTGGGTAAAATAAGGCACTTCTGTGCCTTTTCATGAGGTAAACAAATGCTCTTAAACACATAGATAGATATCCATCTTTAGAGATACTCAAAGGCCTTCTGGACATGGTTTTGGGTGACCACCTCTGGGAGTTTCAACCCCACTCAAAAAGGGCAGTTTGAGCAGATGATCCCCTTCTTACAGGTCCTTTCTCACCCCAAACAGGCTGGTGTGATCCACCTCCAGAGTTTTCCCTTAAAGCTTGCAAACTCCCACATTTTCACGGGGAGAGGATGGGTGCCAGTTTCCAACAACTTCATATTGGAAAGAGAGAGGGAATAATAAGAACAGCAGAGTCTTTTCAATGCCTCGGGGTAATGAAAAGTGAACTCCTTTGTTTTAGAGCATGCTGTAGTAATTGTGTGTGTGCTTTCTCTATTGATAAATGTCTCCGTAACTCTGGCTATGACGCCTCATAACAGTAATATCAGGGAAAAAGATTAAGTGTATGTCTAGCAGCACAACTAAACTAACAGAAAACCCCACCCTCAATGCAGCCTTTTCCAACCCAAAGCTTGGAACACAAAAGGGGAAAACATGCCAGAATCCACTTTGTGCCTTTAAAAGCTGTTCCTTCTCCACAACTTCACCCGCTCTGGAGCAGATACAGGAAGAAAAGGATTTTGACTTTTTTTTTTAAAACCTCTTTTTCAACCTCAGATACTGTCTGTCTAGGGTTTCTCTGACACTCACAGTGCACTCAGTGTTCATTAAGTTGGAGAAATATGTGTTGTCACCTTCCTTAGGTCTGGCAATGACAATGGTTGAAGTAGGTAATTAGTGAGTAGCTGCTGCTGTCTCTGTGTTTGCTGAAGGCCCAGGGATATTAGAGTAGGCTCTGCCAAAGACAGTGCAGGACAGGCACTTTATTTTGGAGAGAAGTGGCACAATAAGCTGAGAACTACTTGGAGAAAATATCTGAAGCATGGATAAAAAGTTGAAACCCCGCTAATCAGAGCATTCTTGGTTCTCACAGTTCTGTAAATGTATTCTTGTGGGAATTTAAAACTGCAGCATCTCAAACTCTTCTCTAACCCTATGGCCCATTTTTCCTCTGCCTGAAAGACAAAAAAAAAAGGAAATGTTTTCAATCTATCACTTAAGGATAGTGGGGAGTCTGGTGGCGTCTGCTTTCTCACTGGGGAAGTGTGAGATGTGGCAACAGGGAACAATGTTGTGGAATGACTAATGGAAAGGGAGGTACTGTAATCTGGCATCTTCCATGGCACATGAACAGTCATTTTAGTGATGGTTTTCTCCGTAGGGACAAATGTCAGTGTTGCTAGCAGTTTTTTCTTTTCTGGTTGTAATCAGCATTGTGAATGAGACCCAAAACTGTATTCACAACTGAYTTACGCATATAAGCATGACATACAATAGATGTGCAGGCTTCAAAATAAATTCAAAGAACAGATTATCTTTGTGATTGTTCTTGTTGTAAAACAATTTTATTATTCCAGAATTTTGCTGAACAAATAATGTGTTGCTTCCCAAGCTGAAAAAAAAAAAAAAAAAAAAAAAAAAAAAGAAGCCCTGGAAATGAAAGTGAAATGTAGAGTTTTCCACCTGGCAGATCAATAATTTTTAAATATTTTCCTTTTTCTTGTGTTTCCCAAGTGAATGTCTGTTATTTGGAGGCATAGCAAAAATAAGACAGAAAATTACTGAAAAATTTGAGGCAAAGTCTTTCATTTAAACGACAGTAACACAAAGAAGCGATGAAATCCAATTTCTTTTTTTTCTTTGAGAAAGTGAACAATGCTGTATTACTGTACAACGCTCTTGATTTGTGGGTGTTGGACTGAGCAGGSCCTTTTCTAATGGCAAGCAAATAGCTGGAGTCAGTATCTGGAGGAGCATTGGTGGCATTTCCAAAGTATCTGACGTGGATGTCCTCAGCTTTTGCTACGTGCTTGGCACTGAAGACTTTCAGGGTGTTTTCACATGGATAGCTGAGAGCATGAAAAGAGATCCCCAGTAATGCTTAAGTACTGCCAAAAAAAAAAAAAAAAAAACCCCAACTGCCAAAAAAAAAAAAAAAAAGGATTTACCCATGGCTGCTGAGATGTCTCCAGGAAAGTCTGAGTTCTGCTCAGAGAGAGAAGATCTGGCCAAGTTGTGCAAGCAATAATACAAGGGCATTGCTAACTTTCAAACTTTTAAATCTGCCAGTGAACTYGATCCTTTTGAGGGAGTAGAGTTATCTATGTGGTGGTTTGGGGGGTTTTTTTTCCCTTCTTTCTACTAATCTGTGATGTTGCACTTTTAACCTGAAGCATTGATTTGCCTTCTGCACCTYGTTGCCTGTGTGCAGCTGTGCTTTGCTGGTGCTGCTCAGGARAGCACCAAAGTCAGTGGAACAGTCTTGCACAGAAATGCATCCGAGCAGCGGCGTTGAGGCGGCTCTGTGCTCCCAGCGAGTTAGGACAGCCATGCTCAAACAGCAGCTGTCCAGGGGCACTTCGTGGGGCTAAAACAGAGGTGGAAACAAACCCTGAGGTGTGGCCAAGCCCAGGATTCCTGCCCTACCAGGTCTCAGAGTGGCCAGAGCAGGATGTCTGCTTTGCTGTGCAGATGAGTCCTAGCGAGGAAGGAAGGCAGCTGAAGGCTGGGAGAGGAGATCTTGGAGCACGGRTGTGGCTCTGCCCAGCGTCACCTAAGCCACCATGTGAGTTCCTTGCCTCATGCACAGTGGGTCACCCTGCCCCATCACCCACTGGGCCTTCAGTTGGGGAGCTTTGGACAGGAACAGGGGAAACAGCTCAGCACCAGTTGTTCCTGGGACAAGTGGTTCATTGCCATATGCAAGCAGGGAGCAGTGTCTAAGGGGTGCAAAAAAGGTGCCAGCTGCCTGGAGATCCCTAATATCATCAAGAAGGCTGAATCTGTCCTGATGCCACAGGATAGAGACTGTCATTATTCTATTCATTCTCAGCCTCTCTCTTTTGGGGGAAGGGAGTTTCTACCCATAGTGCCATGGGCTGCCTTAACATCTGTGGTGTGAGCACTGAGATAGGATCCAAGGAGAAGACCTGGACAGGTGAACAAGCTCCAGCAGGCAACTGCAGCCCTGCCTGTCCAAATCCAGCAGAGCCACTACAGAAACATGCTGGATCTGGAGAACATCCTCGGTCCAGGACCAAAGCACCCAGGACACAGTTTGCTTACAGAAGCATGTGCTGCTTGGGAATGCCAGGGGTGTGTCTACATCACCTTTCCCCTGCGCCTGCTCTGTGCTCACCTCACTATCCAGAGCGGGAAGGAGAGCAAAAGAGCCAAGGCCTTGGTGAAGAATGCATGACATWGGTACAAAAATCAGGGAAGAATGARGAGGAATTTGGGTGAGCATTATGGAATACCTGTGGGCTGTGGCAGCATCCTCTGGTTGGTAGGGACCTCTCACAAGCAGGATTGCTTCAAGCAGAGCCTATTGACCCTTCAGGCTCCTTCTGTAAGCTCTTCCCCTCAATCTTTCCTGAAGGCACAGTGATATCTGCTTGATCCTGAGGAAGAGGAGGGCTCAGACTGTCCATCAATGTGTCTGTCCTCAGCTTCTGGCCACAGCCAGCAAGTATATGTTTGGTAYTGCACACCCCTCTGATCTAATTTGATTTTAAAACCCCTGAGAAGCAACAAGTTTTGCCTTTCTCTGATGGGTACCCTCCAAAAACCACGAAAAAGGGTAAAGAGAGCATTATGGGTGAAAGCAAAGGATCTGGCTTTCTCAAACATCTGGCAGGCGATTTTGAGGACTCAAAAGGAAGCTGATTTAAGGAGCAATGGTCTTCAGCAGGCTCTAGGCCATTTTGGCTATATAAGGGTCATTAGGCAAGACTTGATGCATTCCAAATCACTAAAGCTTGTATTTCTAATCTTGGCTATGTTTTATCCTAAACATCACCCTGAATGCTACCTTTTATTCAGGACAAGTTGTCTTTTCAGCAGTGTTTAAATGCATTCTTAATGTGAATTATYTTGTTTTATGGTAGAGCATCTGAAAAAGAAAGAGACTTTAAGAAAGCTTTTTGCTGGCAATAAATTAGATCCAAGTTTCTGTGATAAGCTGTAATAGCTCTTCAGAGCAGATGTATTTTATCAATTTTAGAACACAGACGGAGAAAACATGCATTACATTCAGACTTTAAAAGAAGTATTTTCATGTTAGTGTGTTCATAGTCAACAGTAAATCCATGGAAGCTGTGATTGTCTTCCAGCTAGACAAGATGCAGCTTGTGCTGTGTCTTTTATTTATGTATGGGATGGCAGAGGCACTTCTCAAGCCCCAAGTTTCTCCTAACGCAGAGCTGGGTACTGCTGGAAACGATGGGCTATTGGCTCAGGTTTGGTAATGGGACAAGGCATGCTCCCAGGCACAGAGCTCACCCTCATGCAGGTTCATGGACCCACAGGACATGGGAGAAACCTCTCTCAGTTATCAGCAATCCACTTTCCATGGGAGCCTTCTCAGCTGCTGCAGTTGCTGCCACGTGTGTGTGAGACAAGTCACCAACACCACCTTCCTCCTCCTCCTCCTCTTCTGCCTCCTCTTCCCAAATGTCTGTGCTCCCAGCCCYGAGGGAGAGAGGCAGGCATTATCTGCAGCTTGGGCTGTTCTGGAGTTGCAGCTATGTCCTTCATGTCAGCAGCACATGTACACCTCACCTGACCCAGTGGGACTGAGGGTGCTGAGGCTGCCGGTGGTGTGGAAACACCAGCCAGGCTGTCCAACCCTGGAGTGCTGATCCCCTGAGAAACAGCACAATCCCTCTCTCCCAGGTGTTTCTGTGGCRTTTGTCTGAGCTTCTTCAGAGGAAGCAGGCCCACATTCCTTGGATTTTTTATGGTGGATATGGAATATGGTCCTTCCCTTGCCATGTCATCTCCTTTTTTTTACAGCAGTGTCAGTCTGTAAGTGAGGTGGTTTTGCTCACTCCAGCTATACAGGTTGACAAACACCACCAATCAACATTTTTCTTGCTTTTTAATTTTATTTTTTCCTTGAGAAGAGGGTATTTTGAAGGGAGGTCCGTTTAATTTTGATTTGTGTCTGGTTTTCAGCTGGTCTGTGAAAATAGTTAACAGAATTTTCCTTACTTACACCAAAAGATACAGGAAAACAAGGRAAGATTTTGCTAAACACAGGGCTGATTTCCACACCTCTGTAGAGGACAGGGTACCCATAAATTTAGGCAGAGGCCTCGAATCTCCAGGACCTTATAGACACAGGCTGTGCAGCTTTTGTGAATGGAAACTTTTCCTGGCAGACTAGTTTGTTGGAATTAGAGAATTAAGAGAACGGAAAAGCAGCTACTTTGAATTTCATTGTTTTCTCTCATGGCTTTTCTAAAGAAGAAAGTCTTATGCAATCATGCTGGCTGCCTGTCTTGAACTTCTCAGTTTTAATCCTGTGGTCATTTTTAGGCACATTTTTCATAGAGGGAAACATTTGAGATGTTATTAAGTTCCATCAGTCATGTGAAAATTAGAGTCTCTATAAAATAAAAAAAAAAAAAGGCAAAATGTGTGCCCTAGTACAGGCAATGTCTGCAACACGATTGCAGATGGTGTTAACTGCTGGAGCACCCACATGAGAGAGAGACTTCATGAATGTCCCAACCACAGGAAAAGCTTCCCCGGGAGTTTGAAGTCAACCACAACACACAGATGTTCAAGGAGCCAGATTATGTTAAACTGGGGTGTGTGAGGGWGTAGCTCTCAACATTTTCCCCTCACCAAGGCCAACCCTATATCATTTAATTTCCTCTGCAATCCCTGAGAAATTTGCTCAGATCTCAAACACGTAAGAGGGTTTTCCCCAAGCAAGGTGGGGTGTGCCAGTAGATGTGTACACCCAGAGCACGCAAGAAATTTTTCAGAAACCCTGCTAAGCTGAGGACCAGCAGAGTGAGGTGACATTTTCTCTCTTTATWGCCTTATTCAGTCCTCTCCCACCCACAGGCAGGCACACTTGGGCGAGGAGGTTTCCAGAGCAGCAGTGCTGATGTCACCCTGCTGGTCACGTTGCTTCCTCCTTTAATTGTGTTTGTTTCTGTTTCACTCTGTGGTCGGACCAAGACAGGTTGTCCAGGGTTTGCCCTTTCCACTTCAGTTCCTTTTTTCTGTGTGGAGGAAATTTGCAGCTTCCCCTTATGACTTGATGTGATGTAGATCATGACTGTCTTTCTGAAAACCCTTCCCTAGGGTTTTCCCCCTTAAGCTTCATGAGAGTGACCAAACCAGATTTGTTCACACTTAATTATTTGGCACGGAGTGGAGCAGCTCCAACTGGAAATGCTGAACATTTCAGCAGAGTAGACAGCAGCCCTGTGGTTCAGAAATCACTGGGGAAAGCCCGTGTTAAAATCCCCAATCTGCCTGATKTGGAGAGGGAAGTTGAAGCAAGACTGTCTTCTGGAGTGTCCCTTTCTGCCAGGGTGAGAGCTGCTGTTCTTTGTGTTGAGGATGATGAGCTTTAAACCCGGTCTAGACCAGAMAATCAGGTAAACACCCATGTGATCTGTAGAAGAAGAGAACTGCTAAAGAAAACAAGAGAAAACACAGCTTCACTTGACCTTGCCCCTATCCAGTCCATCTCAGTGCTGTTTGCAAATGGTCACAGAGAAATGGATCCAGGAAAAAGAGTAAAAAGCACACRAGGAGCACTGGAATGAGAGATGGTTTAGCCCTGGACTTGTCCRTGTTAGGTTTATGGTTGGACTCCATGGCATTAAAAGTGTTTTTGAAACTAAATAATTCTCTGTGATTCTCTGTCTGATCTGTTTGCTCTTCTTTGGCTGCTGGGCTGAGTCATCCTGGACATGTTTCTCCACTGAGATGAACTTCTCCTTTCCCCTCTTTGTGCTCTGGTGCTCCTCAGGACAAGTGCTGCCTCTTGCTAGGGGTTAGTGTAAGGCCTGTCACCATAGGCAGTGTTGTGAGACCTCTTACCATGATTCTAAAATGCAGAATAGCAGCCCCCATAGAGTCTGTTTGKTGCCTGTAGAGACCTGGTTTGTGTCTAAACAGGGTTCAGAGGAGATATTATAGAAGCTGCATAAAAAACTGTTTGCTTCTCTTTGGGCTGAATAGACTTCTGGGTGGTCAGGAACTTTACTGGCAGGGAAATGTGACATTTGCCTTTTTCYCTTTACTGAATTTGGCCCCAAGGGGCAAGAGCCGGAGGCTGTGGTTTCTGCAGTTGAAGATCAACTTTCTAAGTCACTGTCTCTGGCAGACAGGCGTATCTACRCATTTATTGTGGAATGTGATGGAGGAGGTTCAGTGAGACAGAGGTACTCTGTCAAGGTGCTCTCAAGGAATAAACATCACATGTTTTAATTTAACACAAACATTGAAGCAGGAATTTCATTTCCCCTTAGATGCAATCCCTGTTTTAAACAAAATCTCCATGTACCAAACAAAATCCTGGCTTTGGGTCCCAGAAGGAAAAAAAAAAAAGTCATAGTTGTATGCCACCATTCACTTTATTTTCTGTAATAGCTGAAACTTTCCAAGAGACAGCACCCACAGAGCTCAGCCAGATAAACTCTCTCCTCCTCAAGCGTCAGATATCTTCTAGACATGTTCAGRTGGATGGCACATTCTATACCTCAGAGGGAAATAATGAGAAGACTTTTTTAGAAGGGYTAAACTTCATGTCCCTTCACACCAAAGGAGGTTTCCTTGTTAAATTCTTTCAGTGTCAAGGGTGTTACTGTTGCTTGCTAAAGGTTGAGACTTGCCTGAGAGTTTACATATAAACCCCTTGACTAGAGCAAGTGAAACGGCAAATTTGAAATGGCCAAAAAATATTCTTGGCAAAGCTGAAGGACATTACTTGRGGAAAATTCAAGGATATGCAACCCTAGGGTGCAAGGAGCCAGAAATTTTCTTAAAGAAGGGGACAAACCTCTAAAAGCTCTTGTTACAAATATGACAGCAGATGACTGAGCATCAGGCTGCAGAAATTGTTTTCTGGACCTGTTTTATTCACAAATTCTCCCATGATATTTTTTTTTTTTTAGATTCAAAATCTCATGGAAAAAAATTGATTACTTTCTAGTGCTCAGCCTAAAACTGCTCTGCAAGTCTATATAAGGCACACGGGCTTTGCAAAGCCGTAGCTTGGCGCACACGAGGTCTGTCTCCCACCCTTGCTCTGCAAACAGATGATGGAGCAGCCCCAGCTCTTCTGAGTCACTGCGGTGGCACAAACAGGTTCTCTGTATTCACGAGTGGGAAAATACTTGTCCCACTTGTGCTTGGACTTTCCGTAGCTCCAAGGGTGCTTGTGGTGTTATAAATAGCAGCGGTGGGGCTATAAAAGGGTGCAGGGTGTGAGTAACACTCTGAATAGCGCACTCTCTATGTTTGTATTTCCAGCATATGTCCAGCATTTATAATCTTCCCTTCCCAGAGTTCCTGATGAATCTGCAAGGGAGAAGCTTTGCTTTCCCATTTCGTGAACTGGAACAATCCTGTGCATTGGGGCTGCTTACAGGTCTCTGTCCAAAGGCACCCCACACTATGAAGMGATGTACTTTGTCCTCCTCTTTTTTTCTTGGTTGCTTTAAAATATTCCTTTCACCCAGATTRGCCTGAGCGCTAATTCTCTACCGACTATCTGTGAATCTCACCCTCCCACRTGTCTTCTCTGACAGTGTAAGGAGTCTCCCCCTTCCTGAGCGTTGGGAAAGAGGGAAGACAAAGGCGAGAAAGCCTCTGCCGGAGGCTGCGGGAATGCGCGAAGTTGAAGCAGACGGTGCCTGATGTGCYGCATGTGGCAGGTCATGCTGGAGCCTGGGAAGCTCTGAGCCCAGCGCAGAATGGAGCGAAGCTGCCTCGTGTTTCCACAGCTGGCAGGGCGCACTCACAGATGTCACAGATGCCACCGCCCATGGCTGCGAGACCTCCCTGCAGCGGCGCGTGTGGCAGCCGTGTGAGAGGATAAAGCAGAAACGCGGGATTCCTCCAGCACAGCCCGGCRTGCCAGGGGAGGTTGGGATCTGAGTAACACCGCACACGGCTCGCACTGAGGAGGTACAGCCCCAGGGACATGGCAGCTCTCTCTTTCCACACGCAGATAATGCCCGAGATATCCCTTCTAACAATGAGCCCTCTTGACAAGCAAAACTGGAAAAAAAAAACCCCGCAAAACCCATCGTAGAGGAGCTGATGCAGATTAGATCTCGGCATTAGGTAAATTATTCAGCAAGAATACCTCCTGCTGGGTTAGGTTGGGAAAAAAAAGAAGCACAGAACAAAAATTCAGTGCAGAGGAAGAGTAAAGATTTTTAGATATGGATACATGAATTTGAAAAGCTTTTTTCTTAAAATAAGGAGGGCTGGAGAGTGCTGTATATGGTCTAAAATATAATGTGGAATATAACTCAGATATGCAGATGTTAGAGTATCTTTCAGGATCGGACATTTTGTAAATGCTTACTTTTTTTTTTTGTAAATAAATGGAGCTAAGAAGCCCTACTGGCACAGACTTCATCTTACAAGAAACAGTCTAATTATTCCTCAAGTTTTAATGGCTTTAAATGAAGATCTCAAACTCCAGTAATAGGAATGGAAGTATCCATTGGAAAGTGCATTCTTAGTTTTCTCAAAATAATGTAGAAATCCTAGCTTTTTAGTGGATCCAAGATGGTCTTTGAGGAACAATTGGAAGCAAATAGGAGTATTAGAAACATCTTTGTAGAAGCCAACAATGACATTTTCACCCAGCTTTTCCCATGTGTTTCAGGTGGGCATAGATTTATTAATGCAGACAAGTGTTACCAATTGCACCCTGAGAGAGCAGGTCCAGTCAAGCAGAAATCTAGTTTACATACCTTGCGTTCACCYCTCTGTGATTATTTTGCTCTCTATTAAATGGTTGGTTGGATTACTAATTAAAAAGGCAAAAAAAAAGGGCTTTCCATTTGCAATCGTTTCGGGGCCTTAATTTCCTCGGAGGTCTAACAGCATGTGTGCTGTTGACACAGCTCAAACATTCACATCTCAGTTATCYAGAAAAAGTTCTGCAAACAGGATAATGAGCTTTACACGTGTATCAGYGTGGGAAGTTGGAGAGGCAGCTACAACCTGTTGCAATCCTCCTGCAGCAGAGAGCGGAGGTGCGTGCCCTGCATGGGAACATCTGTGTAAACGCACATTTCCATGGCTATCCAGGCATCCTGCCCTGCTCCAGTGCTGCCCTTTGTCACAAGGGGCTGTCACCAGCTTGCATTGTGACCCACAGCCCTGCAGGATGCTGAGGTCTGGGGGCACCTTGTAAGGCAGCAGCTGTTTTTCCACGGATACAGTGGGGTGGGGGAGGAAAGGAAAGCTCTGTGGTCACCCCGGTGAAACCAGCAGAAGATACTGGTGGGTGTGGGACCGTCTGGTGAGTATGGCACAGAGGCTTCTGGTAGCATTTGTCTTGTTTTAAAGCACACTGGCAGGTCTGGGCACACGTGTGAGCTCTTACCTTCTCTCACCTTCTCAGGCCATCAGAGCTGCTCTTCCCGGCACTCCACTGGGCTGTGTCACATTTTATTCCTTCCCCAAAGAGCATGATCCAGCAGCTGTGGCCACTCTTCGGACAAATACAAGTCAAGGGCTTGTACAGTCTGATAGAACAGAGCTTGCTGCAGAGATGAGAAGTGAAACAAATTTGTAGGGGCAGGAAAGTGGAAGCCATTCTCTGGTAAAAAATCAGCATGCTTAATTGTGCCCTTTCTGTAGCTCAGTCCTGGGGTCCTCTGCCATCACAGGGGAGGCTCCCAACAGGAACACCGGAGCTGGTCACCCCTGAGCCAGTGGGATTCCCCACAGGAAGAGGCTCAATGGAGRAAAAACAGCTGCCATTTAAAGCTCTTGGCTTCTCTGCCAGGTTCAAGCGCAAATAGCAAGATGAGATAGCAACAGTAACTCTGAGGGCAGAACCCAGGGCTGGGAGATTTTAGACCCGCAGCCAGTGGCCTCTGCACTCCTTGTGTTCTTCGGTGTCCTGAAGGGCCTTGAATGGGTGGGCATCTTTGCCAGCTATTGATCACAGTCCTCCAGCTTCTCCAGTGCAATCCACATGTCTAACCCTGAATCTGAAGGCAAAAGGTGTTTGCTTGCCTTTGTGGTACAGGATTGGTGAAATCATTGCTTGGGGATTGACAGAGTGCTGTGTAAGWGCCTCACGTGTTCATCTTCTGAATGTGCCAGTTTTGCTCGAACTTCTGAAGACAACCTTGTTGTCACCTCTAAGGCAGTTTCTTTCTGGAGAAACTGTTACAAATGGCAATAAAATGTGCCTTCTGCTCTCTGCTTTCAAGATTTCTTGGGTCAGGGCAGCACCCAAGAGGCAGCCAAGCACTGCAGTATTAGACTGTGATTTCTGACTTGATGGCTGCCTGCCACTGACACCAGCTCTGCCCAAGGAGGGCTGTGGAACCCTTAATTCCTTAAGGAATTTATCTGCAATCAGAAAACAGCCCAAATCCAAGGTGCTTGCATGCCTTCCCATTTTCCAACGTGGCAGGAGAAGTGGCAGTGGATTATGAGCAGAAAGGGAACATCTTCTGCCCATCAAGCTGCCAGAGCAGTCACCATGCTGCAGGGGATGGTAATTTGCTGGYCTAGGAATAACTGTGCAAGTGTATTCCATTTTCCTGGAGAAAAATGGACTTGTAGTCAATATTTCAGTTACTGTCCCAGTGTCCAGGCTTCTGAGGAGAAGGCAGAAAGACTCCAGGGGTCATATGGTCACCTCTGAGCTAATGCTGTGGCTTCTTGGTGATGCTTCCTCAAATCCCCAATGACAGTGCAGGTGGCCTGGAAAGTGGGCAAGTAAAGCTCTAAGTCCCAATGCAAACGGGTAGCAACAGTGTTCTTCTCCTCTGTGCAGTGTTAGAGGAGTGGCAAGGAGTGGGAGAGAGGACAGTGTCTGCTGGAAGGGGATGTTGCCTGCTGGTGAGCAGATATCCTCAGGGAACACAGTGCTGGTGTGGCCAAGCTCAGCTCAGATCCCAGCCTGGTGGCTGGGCACGAGAAGTCACAGTTTCTCATTTGTGAGTCGAGCCTGTGTGACATGGGCTTTTATAAATGTGTACACTGCTCCCAGGTCATGACACTGATTTCACCCAAATTTCCAAGAAAGGAAAAGTTTACTTCAAATTACTCTAGTTCTGTTTACTGTAATCATTTCCTTCACTAGATCACTTCTGCTTTCACAAAATCAGGTTATACATTATTGGGAAAATATTCTTATGTTTTTTACATATTCTTTTTTACCTTTTTTTTCCCCATGCTGTTCAACCAGCTCCAAAATTTACATTGAAGAAAATAATTTAAAGAACTTTTATTCTACCTACCTTTGAGCGATTCAATGTCAATACAGCTACTAGATTTCTGTTTCATAAAAACAGATTAAAGGCAATACATCCTTTGTGCCCAACTAAAAGTTAATGGAATTCCATTGTCTCACTCTCCCATGATTATAAAAATGCTACCTTGTATTGCAGTCTGCAAAAGCATAAATAAATCTGTGTTTTTATACACAGAGATGGTCACTTAACTGTTTCAGAGGAAGGAATCTTTCCACATTGCTCTGTCTGGGTACAGGGAAAACATAATTAGTAATCCAAGTAAAAGAAGCAGCAAAACAGCAATTCTAACCATCCTATTGAAAAATGTCAAATGTGAGCAAGAAAACAGGGTTTAATCAGTATTTGCTGCAGTGTCTCTCAAAATAGGATTCCTTTTTTCTCTGTTGGGGCATTGTTTATTGTGGCACAAGTGCAAGTGAATAGTGCACTGCAGGTCACCCCTTTCTTTGAGCTGTGGGTGACCAGCTTTACTGGGCACTTGGACGTGTGTGACTCCTGCTGGTCCCTGGTCAGCCAGAGGGCAAGTGTAAGAATAACTCCGCAGTCCTTCTGTCTGAGCTGATTTACTGCACAAGGAAATCTATCACTAATAATAGAGATGTTGAAGCCAAAGAGTAGTGCAAAGCAAAGCAGGCATTACAGCAATCAGAAAGCACGGGTTTAAAGCAGCCAGGAAGAGAAATAATTGCAAATTACAGCATAATTTAGTCTTAATGTCAGGTGAAARGCATTAAGGGGCTAACCTAACAGAGTGTGCCTGTGCAGATTCACACAAAATGCTTGCGTGTGTCTCAAGGGTTTTGTTGGCATCCCCCTCAATGTTCCCCAAATGCAAATGGAGCAGAGACCTGACCCAAGAAGGACACACTTGGAGCTCTCAGCATCCTGCAGCGTCGGTCTCCCATTTAGGAATGATTTGACTATTCAAACTGTTAAAAATGCTTTGTTACTGTCTCCATTTGGAAAGGTGGGCTGTATTTACTAGACAGACACTCCTCCTGTCATGTGCATTGTCTGATTTTATGTATGTAAGCTGTATTGACACTGGAGAAGACCATACTTTGTGGAGGATTTTAGAGAAGTTATTAGTAACTTAAGAAAAAGAAAAAAAGCCATTTCAAGAGCCATTTGTCTTTCAGGACTCCATTGTCACCACTCCCTGTAACTTAGAGTCAGGAGAGGACTCTCTCAGTATCTTCTATTCTGTTTCACAGGAGCTGAATGCTGGTTTCAGATCTCTGGTACAGCATGGCTTGAGGCTGCTGGCTTTTCTGCTTCGAATCACGTGTGTTTCAATTTGCTGCTGTGCTTGTAAAGAAAGAGCCTTTAAACATATTCCCTTTTCTCCTGTCTTGGGGTTTTCTCTCTTTATTAACTATAGTTGTATAAATGCATTGTTTAACTTTTATTTTATATTAAGAAACAAAAGGTGTTGAATTGTTGTGGTTATGCAGGACAAATTTTAATGATATCTGTGTCAGCCTGGCTTGGAGAAACATCCAAAGAGCTGGAGGTAGAATAAAGACAGCAAAATAACAATTCACAGACTTAAAAGCACAGATTCTATATCCTTCAAAAACATTCACTACTTTTAGCACTTAAAAGACTGTTAAAATAACAACCCGATGGCTGTGCTCCCACTGGCCTCAGAGGACAGTATGGAGGATGATGAGCTTTTGCTCCTTTGCGTCCATTCACTGTAAACCATTGAGCAGACCAGAAAATGCTCTTCTTGGAAAAAGATACTCAGTTGCACTCAGATTTGATGGGAGCTGTGACCTAACCTCTGATTCAGCACKGCCTTGTTTTGCAGGTCCAGTCATAATTGCTACTGGTCTGACGCACTTTCTTGCTCAGATGTGTCAGGCCATGCATCAGCTGGTGATGCCCCAACCAAAAAGCATTTAAGCAATTGTCTCCATGTCTCAGGAAGTATTAATATTGCTAAATTAGCCCCTTGGGCAGCACACCTTGTCAGTGATTCTGGCTACACAGCCTTCATCTAAATAGCTCAACAAGCTTAAATCAGTGTTTCTATGGCAAATCTTCMCCCACTTTGAACAGACATGATTTTATCTGTTTTAAAGCTATGCTATTTTACACTGGCCAGCATAATGGCTCTTTCTTTCCAGAAAACAATTTGGAAAGTTTCATTAGATTGAATTTATCTGAGATGTACACCCCCAATGATTTTGCAAAATCATCTATGCTATCTTTGTACAGAAAGAAGAAGGAGTTTTACTGCTATTGCATTAAATTATTTTGTTTTTATATTCTTAGACCAATTATTTCACTTGATTATAATACAAGGATTTCATCTGACATTGAGTTTAGGTGCACCTGAGTTCATTATACTGTCTAATTTGTATTTGATATAAAGTGACAATAGCTTGAAACTGTATTGACAGACCTTTATTGAAGATAATTACTCAACAAGAATCATTCTGAATGAATTACATTGAAAATTCACTTCAATTTTACAGCACTCCAGCGATAAGAAACATAACTATACACATTTCCTTTGCTAAATTGTAGCTATAATTTTGTATAAAACTCCTTGAATTCTTTCAGGTAAATTTGAGCTCCCCAGAGAAGCCTGTAACACCTAAGCTCAACTTCTGAGACTCGATTAATTCACAATTCAAGATGATATTGCTACAGGCAGATGTCTCGCTCTTTTCCCTGGGATGGCAGGTTGTCAGTTGTTTCAGGGAGACGGTTTTATGGGAAGGGTGGGAGAAGCGGCCAATGCCAGGAAGGAACTGGAGGACTCAGGCTGCACCCCCTGCCCCTTTCCTCTGGCTGCTTGAGTGTCTGACTGCCATGGGACCAGCTGTAGGTTCATGATTGRGCATCTGCATAACCATGAGATTACTGAGCCCTTATGCTCAGCACTAAGCAGAATTAAAACATAGAAATAAGAAATATTTCTTTCAACTGCAGTGGGTACCCTTTACCTCAATACATTGAAATAATTTGTTCACCCAGTTTTGACCTATTTCTACCAAAGAGAGCTGTCATAAGTGAAAATCTAAGACATGCCTTTTATTTTCTTAATCTGTTAAAATTCTTTTGAAAACACAGGCAATATGTGTGATAAAATGGTTATTACACATCTTGTATTCTTTGGCTAGAAACRGGCATGTGTAGAACTTGCTYTCCAATAATTACCTTTCAGAGAAATTTTCTAAAAATTATACTCAGCCAAGATATAAAACAGCAGAAAGGACAAAAAAATTTAACAGTAAACCATGGGAGGGGAGGAAGGGAAGAAAGGTAAAATATCATCAGTATTTAAAGGTAAAATATCACCAGTATCTCTGAGATACAATTGTGGTGTGTTCACACAGAGAAGGCATTCAGCATCAACAATGCCTTATAYGTGCTTGACCTAGTAAGAAGTGTAWTTGTCACTCAGAGACATTGTAGCAGTATTTATTTCATGTCATATTTAAAGGTTAGCTGAGTCACAAAATTCGGAAATGAAGAATAGTGAAGACAGGAATATAGAGGTAGAGGAAGATGAATAGGGAATGATCACACTGAGTAATCATAGTGAGAGTGAGTGTGCTGCAGATAATTCCTCTGTATATTATTAATTAAAGGTTTATTTCCTTATGTTGAAGCATCGTTGTCCTAATGGATTTAGACAGAGAGGARGAAAAGGAAAGGATGGGGTGGATGTAATTCACTGTCAGGAGAGGAAAGCCACTGCATGTAACACAGTCTTTTCTTCCCCATGGTCTGTCCCTCCTAGTAAAACATTTGGATTTTCCTCAGCATCTTAGAAATAATTTATATTATTGTGCTTCAGCTGGTTTATCAGTATTCATTTTCCTCTCAGCTAAATGGGATTGTTTATTGAGAAGCATTACTGCACATCACTGAGTATCCAAGCTATTTTACTTTGGCTGTGCTTGCTTCCTTCAAGTCTCGAAGGCTGGCAGCTGCTTRTGCTGAGGGTCTGAGCCAGTAAATKGTTGGTACCCACCTGAAMATTGACTGCTGGGGGTTTAGGTTTATATGGCTCTTCACAGAACCATGTGCCAAAAGCTGCTGTCACTTTCTTGTCCCTATTCCCATCTGTTGTACCAGACCTGCAAAATTCTTCATGAGAGATGTCACATGTGTGGCATGTCTGTGTGGGGAAGAGGAGGTGGTCATTGCCTTAGAAGCCATGCTCATGATCTTTTCTCATTCTTCACCCCTAATGGGACAGCTTCTTCTCTCTAGTTTTGATCTGCTGGCTCAAGTGAGGTTCTCTTGATCTGTTCCATCATGAGACACTAGAGGAACAGTGATCYTTTGAATCCCTGTCTTGCTAGTACCACTTGGATAGCCGTGTGATTGTATCACTTTTAGCTGAATAAGTTGATTGATGCTGACTTATGTGACATGTGAATCAATTTCACTGTTGCAAAAGTTGCTGTACCTTTTCTGCATTACTTTGTATCACATCTTTTCCTGCCTCCATTATAACACACCTTTCCAGACATAATATGGGTTTGCAGAATTTCAGTACAACAACTGTATATTTTGTGAAAATTTGCTCAGTGTTTCTAGCAGAAGAAATAAAAATACTGTGTAGGACAATGCAAACTGTTTTCTCATGCTATTTATTTTCTCAAACTATTTAGGTTAAGCACAGGAATAAAAAGCGAAGTATGATGTGGGAAGCTGGCTCCATACTTTTGCTCATTTTCACAACCCTAATTGCAGACCTGTGAATTAGATGCAGTAATAGCACTGATAAATTCTGCGTCATGTTTTACTGCCACTCAAGTATTTTCACAYATGAATTGTTATATAAAACCCATAAACCACCTGAAGGAAAAAGGCAGAAACCTCACTGGAAAAAGATGCGTATGTGTTGGCCAGCTGTTGTTCCACCAGGAACCAATTTTCTTCCAGTCCAAACTCCCATTGTAAAAGCTAATTTGGAGCCTGCTGAACTTTTCATCCATTACTTTTCATCTTGTAATAGAAGATGAGGGAAAAGAGCCTACAGGTCAGTGGGTGGACTTAGTCCACGCTGTTGAAAATAGGAATTCATGGGGATATTTAGATGTTTTAAAGAATAAAAATAGTAGTCATAGTGTATTCAAATATGTTATATTACACTGATACAGTATAAATCTGGTTTCAAAYAGAACTGCTGGCCATTAAACTAATTGTGTTTCTCATCTTTGGGCAAGGAAATGTATCCTGGCTTAGTCCAATAACACAGTATTTTAGAAGAATGATTTTAAAAAACAAGATTAAATGCAAAGAAATATTTAAAAAATTAGATTTATCTTTCAAGATCTGTAATAAAAAGTTGAGCTTACCCAGGTTCCCTTGTGTCACTATCTGTATTTGAGGCAAATTGGTTTTGGTAGCGTGGATACAATTACACTTGATTTTGGTATGAGGGGTTTTTTTCTTGATTTTCTTGGAAAGAGTGTTGGAATTGGCTTGTGTTCTGAAACATTTTATCTTGTGGTTGAAAACCAGACTTTTGAGTTGTGTATATAGTATTGCTTAAGCTCGTATCACACTGTACATGGATTTTCTGGACAATTTTTATGGCAATTCTATAACTCACCAGTAGAAACAATTAACAAGGTAAATTCATGAGATCCAAAATTATTTCAAGTGCTGTCTCACAGGTAAGGAAACGCATACTGAAAACATTAAAGGTAATATTACTGGTTTAATTCTAGAAAACCATAACTGGCAACTAAGTCAGTGTCATTGGTCTTACAATGTACTGGACTTGCATTATTTCTCCAGACTGCTGTAGAGATACTTTTTCTTACCTTGAGTTGTAACAGACATATCCCAGGAATTGGAAGCCTAAAGGCCGGATGCTGAGGTCAGATAAGATGAAGGATGTGTAGCTACTTCACTGTAATGGTTTTCACATAAAATAAAAACTTATTAAGAGAGTGAAGAGCACCCATGCTGGAAATGTTCTGTGATCTGATCTTGGCTTATGGTACAGATAACTGGTTAACCTGCAGCATTTTTTTCCAATGCAATTATGCCAAATTATCAAACTGAAGTACACTGTTTAGTAGTAGTGAGGCAATGTATTAAAGATGTGCCAACACTGAGTGAAGTTCATTAAAACAAGAAAAAAAAAACCAACAAAACTTCTAATGGACCATCCCCTACGTTCCTTAAAGAGGTAAAATCGTTTATTTGCCCTCACTGGAGCAAGGGCAAACTGCTTAAGTAAGAGATATGGGACTGGTTAATGTTAGTGTTATCATTCTCCCCATAACTAGACTGAAATGACCTGGTATCTCAGCACAGCCTGAGATAGGTTCTGTCTGGTAGCAGAAACTTGTGAGTCATTTTTCCACTACTTGACCCTGACACCAGCAAATAAATCCCAGGGGCTGAAAGGGACATTTAGAGTGAGAAGAATAAGAAAACATACGGCAAGATCAAGAGATGTSTCTGGTTTGTAATCTGAAGAAATACACCTTCAGATTTTCCCTCTCACTCTGAGAATGCAACTCTTAATCTTCTTGCTGCCACAGAAAAGCTTGGTCACTCTTCTTAGATAAAGAAGTTGACTTATCAATTCCCACTCACCCATTATTTATTTCACAAGTTAGAAAGCTGTCAGCATTGCATAAGAACCATCAGCATGAATACTTGATGACCACAGCTGCCATAAGCATAAAAAATCTGATATACTGCTAGCAGCCATTAAATATTCTGTTTACTCCATAAATGTACACTTTTAGAAATCTATGGAGAGACTCTGTCCAAGGAGATTTGAAGCTGAGTATTTAATATGAATCTTAGTTTTGAATATAAATTATAAACTTCCCTGAAAATCTGTATAACATTTGCATCCTCAGTRCATATTTCTGCATTTAATGAATGCCCAGAATGCGACATCATTTTTTGCTTGTGACTATTGTGTGATGAAATGCAGTGACTTTTCAGTTTACACTCTACTGGAATGCATTTGAAAGTCACATGAATATGTCTGTGTTTTAAGAGGCACCAGTATTTTAAAAGGGTGGAATAATTTAAAATGTTTTTTTTATGAAAATACTAGGTTGTAATTGCACATTTTTCCAATTTTTAATCCTGTTAGAACTTCAGCAGCTTTGCTTCTATGCACGAAAATCTSCCTGGATTTGTAAGCAGACTTCTTTGTGTTTTGCTATCTATGTTTAATGCAGCAGAGATTTCATTTATCTGTGCTGGATTGTGCTCCAGTGACTTCTTACACAGTGAATAGCAACAGCTCTTTCTCTCAAACTTAAGACTTACTTTTAGAAATTTAAAAAAAAACACCAGATTTTCAGCCTGATTTGTATTACATTTAATTTTTATTTCAGAACTCAAAAAATGTTAATAGTTTCCATTAGAAATCCAGTCAACAGTGTTTGTTATGGACCAGTACTCAGCTTGTGAGACTTTTAAATAAAGATGCCAAACTGATGCAATGATGGAAAGAAAGTTTGGCACTCAGTAGTTCTCCATAGAGAAGCTGTTAAACTTCCTTGCAAAAAAAAAGAAAAGCTGTTTATTTCAATCAAGATATTTGAGTACTAAGTCTTTCTTAAATTATTTTCATTCTGGTCTRCAAATGAAAAATATTTGCACAGGAGTCTTGGAAAGCAGGAAATAAAAATGGACGTTGTTCMGTCAGGGGGCAGAGCAGACAGAGATGGGATTCCAGGGGGTACCAAGACTAACACCACACAGAAATCGGTGATTTGATGTACATCGTGCCCATCCCATGGAAAGGACAGTATCATTCTTTCATGTTTCTGCATTGTTGTTCCCAGAGGCTGCAAGACAGAAGGGAAAATCTGTGTRGTGATAGTTAACATGCAAGTTTTACCATTCAAGATGAAAAGCTCTTTCAACCAATGCTTATGTATTTACAGATTCCCAAACTTGCCACGTTTGCCAGAAACCTCTGTAAACCTTTTAGCCACATTCTSTGCTTTGTCTACTTTTATAGACTTTTGTGGCCATATTTATGATGTACATTCTTCATCTAATATCAGATTATTTTGCATGGATTTTATGTGAAATCCAGTTTAACTAGCCTGCAATTAGATGTATATGGTTTAAAAACCCTAAGCAATGAGCAGAAAAACCTTATTCTTACACTCATCAAAAGAAATAGAAACAGCTGGTTCAGCTGTTTCTGTCAAAAAGCAGTGCGATGGTGGCAATCTAAATTCATCATGCTGTGTCACCTCTCAGGAGCACTGGCCTTCCCTTCCTTGCAAACAAGGACTATGAATCTGATTGAGATGGATATTTTAAATCTGCATCTTTAAAAAAATTGTTGACACCATTTTAGTARACAAGGAAAACAATGCAAAACATTCAGAACAAACATGAAGTATCAGTTGTACCTTTTAAAATTATTTTCCTCCTCCTTGCCAGTGTTTCTAGTATCTCTCTAGGASCCTGAAATTAAACCATTTCCCTGTTGATTTGGGTTAACTTTTTCCAATTGGAAAGAAARAAAAGAGTATGCTTTCCTTTTTTTCTTCTTTTCCTAGCATTACAAAAGCCCCAGAAGGATTCTCTTCAAAGAAATCTGATCAGTGATTTACCACAATATAAAATGTTATGTAAAAGCACTAAGAAATATTCTCATAAAAGCCATTTGGGAACAAAAAAAAAGAGACAAAAACAAATGTTTCAGCCAACATTTCCAAAGGAAGATCTATCATTTTTATTGTTATTATTTTTAGATTCAATCTTTTTCCTCATTCAARCACATGAAGAATTGGCTTCTCACATGCATCTTGTGCCAGAACCCAAGCTGGGAACAAGGTGCTTGTCTGCYCTTTAGTATCTCATATGCTGGAGTTGGGGAGCCCGAGGGGAGGCGACAAGGCTCAAAGCAGCATTACAACCCCGGTCTCTGGGAGACTTTGGACTTGGATGTGCTTGGAAGAATCCTACAGGACACATCCCTGGAGAGAAGAGAGGTCCAGGAGAACTGATTGATGTTCAGAGTTCATCCATTCCCAGCACCAGAATTGTCCATCCCAATGAGCAGGATATCAAGCAAAGGTCTGYATGGATGAGCAAGGAGCTCCTTACCAAATTAAAATGTCAAAAGGAAGCATGTGAAAAGTGGAAGCAGGTGAGGTGATCCAGGAGGAATATAGAGGCACTGAGTGTGAATGCATGAACSGGGTAAGAAAAGTCAAAGCCCATGTGGAGTTGAATCTCTAAGGGGAGGTAAAGGGTAACAAGAATGGCTTGTCTGGGTACATTAACAGGAAAAGAAAAACTAGGGAAAATAGGGTTTGATGCTGTATGGGGCAATAGGGCAGGAGACTTGGTGGCAAAGGGCAGACAAAAGGTCAACGCCTTTTTCCCAATGGATTTTACTGTAAGACTGGACTTCAGTAATCCAAGGTCTCTGAGACAAGAAGGAAAGCCCAGAGTAAGGAAGATGTGTTCTCGGTGTAAGGGGACTGGGTTAGGGAGCACTTGAACAAACTGGATAGACTCGAGTCCATGGGACCTGACAGGATGCATCCACAGGCACTGAGGGAGCTGGCTGATAAATTGTGACGCTGCTCTTGATAACCTTTAAAAGGTTCTGGTTTCTGGGAGAGATACCTCAGGAGTGGAAGAAAGAAAAAATGTCACTCCCTGTCTTCAGTAAGGAGGTTATGGGATAGGCAGTACAAGGGAGGGGGTTAAATGATTTTAGCAGAAACAAAATTGGGAAAATAGCAGGGCAAAGGTATAAAAAGGGGTGGTTGTGCTGTATAAGCTGTTGGCTGGTCTGTATAGTTGTATGGCTGTGCCCTGAACCTGAATTCTGTCCTGAAAAAGCTGACACTGCTTCATGCAGAGAAGAAAAGTTTCAAGATGGATCTTATCAGTGTGCAAAAATACCTGAAGAAAAGATGTAAAGTGACAGGCTCTTTTCAGCCATGCCCAGTGACAGGACAAGAGAGGATGGGCACACATTGAAATGTAGGAATATCCATTTAAGCCTAAGTAAAATCTTCTTTAGAGGCATCCCACTTTAGTATATATTAAATATTATTTAATCTAGTAAAATTCCTTCAGCTTGCTCTAGACTCTTAAAAAAAAAAAAAAAAAAGTAAAATTCCTTCAGCTTGCTCTAGACTCTTAAAAAAAAAAAAAAAAAATAAATGCTGCCAGCTAATTTTGGGCAGTTGTTACTGAGACAGTTAAATACAAGGGGAATTTTATTGGCCTTCTGTAATGCAAGTTAAATATAGGGACAGCAGGAATTTCCCTGAAGGCCAGATAGGTCTCACATAAAATATTTGAACTTTGCAGGCATGCACACCCCATAAGGCAATGCCGAGTATTTCACCCAAGTAACAACATCCTCTCCAGTACTGCAGCAACCCTGTGTGTGAGCGAGGGTGGCAGATTCCCTTTGTCTGTGTTTTATTTTTATGCTACTATGATGAGTCTGTGCACCATCATCCTTACTCCTACCTAATCGTTCCTCTTCTTTGATCCTTTCTAGCACTGTGGAACCTAATTCATACTTACTCCTTTGTGTGGAATTACTTCAAAAATTTCATCTGGGCTGCTCCACATTTCCACCAGCACACCCAAGAGAATTCTCAGTTTATTTACCTATTTTGTAAACTTCTGGAGTTTATTCTCTCATTGATTAAAATTCCATGAGAGATGTTTATTTTACTTAGCACTCAGTGTTCGAGGTAAATTGAAATGAAATAATAGAAAAGAAAAGAAAGAAAAACAGAGAATGGGTAGCTGCACTTCCTTCTCCTTGATGAAAGCAACTAATTAGTCTGTCCTGGAAGAAATTCTCTTTGGACAAACCAAAGACCTCCACACCTTGAACAGACACCTAAAAGTCCCCAGAGAAACATAACTTTCCAGTGTGAACTGCTACTCACACTCATAGAAAACTTGCAGCCTAAAGAAAAGGGGAAACAAAAGATGTCTGGTATGAAAGAGCAGGTCAGCGAAAATGCTTCTAGAAACTTTTCAGACGGTTTTCAAATGACCTCACTGTGCTAATCACTATGCTTTTTTTTTTTTTTTTTTTTTTTTTTTTGTCTGTAATGGTTGTGTATTCTGGTAGAGTAGAAGAGGAGTGTGCTACAGCCAGGCCTGGGTTTTGTGTGTCCTACAACCTTGGCCAAAGTGAAACACTCTCTTGATTTTTTTTGGTAGTTTATTGAGGGGTAACTGAGATCCCAGGCTGCACTGAAAAGATACTTACTGCTCCAAACACCTATCTTGTTAGCAAGATACGTAAGTGGATTAAATCTATAATGTTTCCTGATGGAAAGAGTGTGCTTGTGTCTTGGTTTGAGACAACGTTTTTCAGAGAAAAAATGTTACAGATTAAATGTTTCCTCTGAAGTGAAAAATTTGGTAATTTTTTCCCACCAATATGAAATAGATGTTCGGGCAAAAGTGAAGAGAAAAAAAAGTAATTTATTAACAAAACATGGTGCCCACAGGACACAGATAAAAAGTAACTGTTAGATATTTAAAAGTCCAGGAACGCACGCTGCTCCTCCCCCCACAGCCGCTYGCCCACATGGAATGGAGAAAAGATGGCAGCTCCTGTCCCCAGGAAAAAAGAAACAAAAAAAAGAAGTCCACGTGGCACTTGGGCAACAGTGGAAAACTTGATGGTAGTCCTCTTCTCACTCTGGATGAAACAGCAGGCTTGGTGTKCTTTTCTGTCGGCAGCTTGGCTTCTTCCGGAGTCTGCGGCAAGACAGAGTGGTGCTGTTTTGTCCCTGCCGGCCTCCAAATTGCTCCAGAAGAAAAATCACAGGAACCGCAGAGGGGGTGGCAGTCCAGGAAAAGCTGTTTGCCCAGGCTAACAAACCCGAGCTAGCTAAACGGCAACAACGTAACTCCCCTGCATGCAGTGAGCAGGACTCTCGCAGCACCGAGCTGAGCTCAAAAAAAAAAGCCAACGGYTGAGCAGCAGGCTCGGCTTTTAAACTGCCCGCGTCACCCCTGCCCCTTCTTCCAGGTCAGTTTTAAAGRCACAGACACCTTTTGGGCTTACAAGCAGATGGAATATAGGAATAGAGTGTTATCATAAAATCAACCCAAGACAGCTTGTAACRAATACAGCTCTTAAAAATTGACATTTCTGCGGCATAAAGGAAGACAAAGAGTTCCCATTAGCTTTCCTCCCTTCAACACTACATGTCACTGTGAATGGAAGTTCATAAGTAATTAGGTACCTTAAGAATGAGGTGAAGTTCCCAGAGAATATTGATTTTTAAGTAGGGCATTTATTTTCTTGCTTTCTTTGTTCAATACAGATTTCTTCTTTTCTCTCTGCAGAAAACCTTGCTGAGAGCATATTTTCACTTGCCTGGGCCCTACTGATGCAAGCTGAGTACCACAGTAGAGAGGTCCAGATCTAATGTAAGTGCTTGATTTAAATATGGGCTGCAGAGCTGGGGATCTCATTGTAAATCTGCATCCAGAAAATGAGAATTTGGAGGGGAAAGGAAAACAGGGCTGCCATACATAAACAGCTACATACTGACAGATTTCAGATTATCTGGAACACCTTGTCATTTGGTGTCTCAAGAATAATCTGAACTGTAGTGGCTTATTTTTTATTATTAATTTACTTTATTATTTCTACAATTTAAATGGTTTAAGTGAAGCCTGTGGGAAACCTGTGCTCCCTGTGTTTGGGTAGCTTGAAGGAACAGGTTTTGCCTCAGTTCCCTTAGGTGGGGAATTCCTTCAAAGGGGACCCATTTATGCTCTTCTTTTGGGGAAGAAGATTGTCCATATTGTTGTAACTACTGGAGGTAAATGAATTATTAACATGAGAAAAGCCAGCAAGGTAGCAACACTTGCAACAGAAAGGACAATATATACATGCAGTTAAATGCAGGATTTGTCCCAGAGGTGAAGGTATGAAAAAAAGCCATACAAGCCTGTATCTTTGTTTTGCAAGCTGTTTTTCTGAAAAGTATCATTTAAAGTCTATGCTTATTCTGTTCTAATCTTCTTCCAGTAAAATAAATAGTAAAAATAAGTATTTTTAACCCATCCTTGTGCCACCAGCTTTTGATATTTAAAGAGAAATGAGTTAAAAGAAATCATCTTGTACAACAAGGGAAATGTTGTATTGTCTCAGTCGTGTCTTAGAGCCTTTGTTTCAGAAATATTACTCTGCAGCATTCTCCTGTGCCTCCTGCAGACATTAATAACACTGTGTCACTCAGACCAGACTATCAAATGAATTTACCAAACTAACTGCAGAGTAGAATTAATTGAATCTTCCTCGCAGTCGAGTATCTTATCGTCCGTAAGCAGCAGGTAAGTTGGGCAGCTGCTGTAAAAACCAAGGCCCATGTGCATGTGCTTGATGGTGATAAACAGAAGAAATTTTACTGCAAAAACATTCAATGTAACGTTTCTTCATCCACAGAGTTCCTCCTCCCTAAATCAGATATTTTTACTGGTGAGCTCAGCTAACCCCAGCTGTTGTAGCATTGCTACCTGCACTGCCAACAGCTCCAAGACAAGAGAGACAGGTAATCCTGCCTGTGTCCACTAGGAAAAGACTGTCACCATGGTCCAGGCATCTCAGCAGCACCAAAAAGGGAAGGTGCAGTGTGCGAATGGATCKCTCCTGAGAAGCTGTCATGTCAGCAGCAGCACCTGGATATCGTGTGACATTGCACTGATGCTGTGCTCCATTCATTTTCTCACCACCCTCCTGCACAACAGCAGCAGCACCAGTTTTGCAGTTAATTTTCTTCTTGGAAGTGACAGACCAGGAAATTCTGATTGAAACACCCGCTTAGCAGGCTCTTCTCAGTTACATGCTGTCTGCATCAATGAGTGAAGCTGTGCTATGAAAAGGCATTTTGTTTTGAGGAGGATTTTCATATTGCAAAATCTGGTTTCATTTCAAATTGGAATGAAACCTAAATTTCTACATTTTTCCATGAAAAGGAAAACCCTTGGGTCACTCCATTTCTGGCAGGCTGCTGAACAAGGGAGGGTGCTGGAATCCCTCAGTCTCTCATCCCAGGGCTTTCCATGTGACTGGCAGGACTGGGACCAGAGAGCCTAAAACCCACAGGTTTTCTCATTTTCCCAGGCAGCTGCAAGGCTGCAAGTTGATGATTAAATTCATCACTTCCCAGCAGTCCACACAGTGATCTCTGGAGAGCTTGCTGTTGTAACCYTTCTCTCCTTCCTCTTTTTGTGACTTGGTCCAGTCTGCTCCATCTCTTTACTTTATGTTTTTGAATTTCTAGACGCATTCGCAAACCACAGGCCCTCTCTGAGCATCCCCTTGTGAGAATTGGGACCTCAGTGTTCAGTCAGCCTTGGTATTCAGTAGGAGCTTTGGAGCTGAATGCCAAGTTTATGTGCAAAAGYTTTGTAGCTGATTTGCCTTTGGTGCCAGCTCAGATCTTTAGCCAGGGTGAACYTGACCTCCCTGTCACGGTTCTCTGTTGCTGATGCAGATCCTGAGACTGGGTTTAGGTCTCAGTGACTCCCTGGTACCTCAATCCAACTCTTTCCCAGAGCACCAGCTCTGTGAGTGTTCTGGCAGGCCACCTCCTCGGGGACACACGATAGCTGCATTGGATATTGTAGCCTTTGTATTGAGGTTTCCAACCACATCCCAATCCTCCCCCTTCCAGCTCCCTCAACACTATTTTAGGCAGCACAAGAGAAATACAGATCTAGGCAAAACAATAACATGTCTATGTGCCATACCATGCCTTGGTTCTCTCATGCTGCACATTTTTGAGTGCTTTCTGGGGTCTTGCTGTCAGAAATGCAGAGCCTCTTATCTCTGGACCTGACCCCACAACATGGAGCACAGTAGCTTTCCTCTCCCTTTTGTGAACCCTAACCCCAGTTTCTTCCAACATTAATAAYAGTCAAAAGGATGTCACTTGGCACTACTTTTCACACCATATCTATTGCAGTGTCTAAATCTATTGAAATGTTAGYGGCCCATCTAATCCCCTACCAAAGACAGACCTTCACCTCTCTTTCACCTACAGCATGCAGATTTTATCCATCCATCCATTGCCCAAGAACAAGTTCCAGGAAAGGTCTCTGAAAGCACAAGGCCATGTAGCGTCAACAACGGGATATTTTCTGCAATCAGTCTCTTCAGAGCATTCAGTGTGGATGAGTCAACTTTCTCCRGTGGGCAGAAAATACTTCCTTCTGAGAGCTTCTGACCACAGAGAACTAWTAAAGTGCTGTATTTGTGATTCACTCAGAGAATGGGAGTGCCAAGTCAATGTGACTGGAAGAGCGAAAAGGGTTTCTAAGGATGTGAGATGATGCCACCCTTCTCAGTTATAAATGTACCTGAGGACATGAGATGCTGCACTGGACTATTGTGTGAACACAGACCCATTCTACTACTWCCTCAAGAGACAAATCATGCTTTTATGGGCCTTGTCGGAGCATCTTCGTCTCCATCCAAAGTCAAGGAGGTTTGACTGTGTTTGACTTTTCTGAAAAACATGCCTAACATGCACTGGGTTGTGTTGATGTCCTCCAGGGGCTTAGATAACAGTCTTTTCACTCCCTGTGAAGCAATGGGCCAGTCTGTTTTCTTGTAACAACACAGAACAGTATTAAGAATTTATATATTCTTTCCAAGGTGACAGACATTTGATGGAAATCTCCATCTGTAGGTCCAGATACAGGTCTGCTTTCATGATTCTTTTGTTTGGTTAGTTGGTTTGTTTGGTTTTGTTCAGGTTGGGGCATTTTTGATTGGTTTCTTTGTCTGTTTGTTGGACCATCTAGAAACTTTCTATGGGAGGGTACCTGAAGYGTTTAGCTTATTTACCTTGTCAAAACCAATGTTGCAAGAGATTATGGGAGTGGTGAATAAATACTGGGTAAACAGTGGAAACATCACTGACATGAAAGGACTAGGTTAGTTAAGAAAAAATCAAGCTGGAAGCGAGGTGTTTCTGAACAGACAGTATCATTTTAGAGGACACAATAGGAGTTGCCTTGCCCCTTCCTTTTAAAGACAGAGTTTTGTCATTTATATGGATCCGGATGCAGTGTGTCTGCAAGCCACAGCAGGGAACAATAACCAGACACACAGAAAATCTTCCCGAGTCTAAGGCCTTGGAAGTATCCTTTCCACGAGAGCCTCTGAACTGACAGAAGGCTGCTGGAAAAAGAATGTTATTTGAACTTAAGCCTGCTCATGGTGAATTCATTTGAAAATTCAAGCAGATGACTCCAGGGTAATTATTATTATGTTGCTTGCTTAGCTGCAGCTGTGATTTCCTTTTTGCATAGTGTAGACAGAGCTTTACAGAATGTTTCCCAGCACCTTCTGTGATAATTGACAGCTATACATAAACCCTGACTATTGTTTCAGATAGCTCAACATCTTCTTACTTGCATGTTTCAGATTAGAAATGGATTAAAAAATGAAAAGACAAAGAAGTAAGGTATTTACAATTAGTTTCACTCATTCATAAGAGTTTTTTATATGTGCTCTTGAGTATATTCTTCTTCTGTCACACTCATGTGAGCCCAATTGGTGTTTAATGGGAGCTTTGCAAAAATGCTGAGGAAAAAACATACTTCTCTGAAATTCAAGCAGTACTTTGATAGCAGGTTGTACACGAGGATATGAGAGACTTTCTGTCCAAAGGAATATTGTCTGTCTTATTTCCTTTGCCCTGTTATCTTTGGAGATTATTTATTTTTAATAAGGCAATGGCATCAACAAATTGCAGAGCTAGATTTTGTTGCCTACGCAGAATGATGAGTAGGAGTCTAATGACTGTTTTTCCTCAAAAAAAGGTCCCACAAGTATGCAAACTGCCCCCAGATCACCCTGAAGGCTGAGTTACAGAATCATTTAAGTTGAAAAAGACCTTTAAGATCACTGAGCTCAACCATTTACCGAGCACTACTGAGGCCACCACTAAACCATGTCCTCAGGTGCCACCTCTACTCTTCTTTTAAACATCTCCAGGGGTGGTGACTCAACCACTTCCCAGGGCAACATCCTAATGTCCAATCTAAATCTCCTCTGACACAACTTGAGGCCATTTCCTGTTGTCCTGCTGCTTGGTATTTGCAACACAAGGCTGACTTCTACTCACTACAACATCTTCTCAGCTTGTGAAGTCACACAAGGCCTCTGCAGAAAGCTTGCAGTAGGAATAAGGAATAGGAGATGACAGAAGAGATATTCGGATACAAAGTCCCTTTCTGCATTWAGAGGATCCTTACTAAACAGGCTTGAATGGAGGATTGAGGACTTATGCTTTTTAAATTGTAAAACAAAATCTGAAACACCACCACCAATCCAGTAGACCAGCAATAATCAGAGAGCCAGAGAAAACTGTATGACACTGGAAAATATTTTATGCAGATGATGTAATTTTTTCTCTGAATGAATGCTATTAATCTGCATCTGAAACATAAAACCATGAGGTAATGGAATACATTAATTGCTGCAAGCTGCCARTGTCTCTGGGCAAAATAGTTACCAATGTTTTTGGAGCCAGCCTCTTAGCACTTTTCCTCCCAGCCCTCGTCCCCAAAAGGCAACTTCCACCTTGCCCATATCAGCTGCAATTTCCCTTTTCAGCTTCTCAGACAGTCTTTGCTGCTCTCCTGTGTCCCAGGTCTCCACGCTCCTGCTACTTTTCCTTACTGCCAGCCCCAAGAACAAGGACACAGACCCCAGMAGAGCTTATTCAGTGGCCCCTTGCACCGTACGGAGCCCCATCTTCAACACGGGCATACCTCACTTGTTGGGAAGTCCTAAGTTGCCTGGATTGTTCTCCTAGCTCAGCAACARTGGTGAGGGGAGTGTGAACGCAGAGGATCAGTGTGGCGTGTTTTCCATCACAAATTTTGCAAGTGTGTGAGAGTTCTTTGGTAGGAGCTCATTATTGCRTTCTTCCAGGTTCTCTTGCTCAGGAGGGAACTTCGTGGGATTTTCAGAGCATTGAGCAAATGGCCTTGCAGGGCAAGCTATCAGCATTCCCTGAGTATGTCCAAAACTAGTAAATTATGCTAAGGCAACAGCAGTTCCACCTGTGTTTGGAGGGTATTTTCCTGGTTAGTTTTTTGAATGCTTTTTTTGGTCTAATTAGCTTGTACATCCTTTGAAGTGAACTGTTAATGTCTAATGTAAGTACAGGCAGATAACTGATACTGATACTCAATACAGGTTTTATAGTAATGTGTTAGAWGGATAAAGATAGTCCTGGCTATTTTTACAGTGGTGCCAGTGCCAGGTCTCTGACCCCAAGGTCTGGCCTGCCATTCCCTGAGGACTGGAGCTTATGCTCTCGAGTTGTAAGCAACYGAGAGACTTCATTTGTGCAGCTCACAGGTACTTAAGGTGTCTGAGATCAGGTTAAGATGTCTGTAAGGACAGAGCCAGCWGYAGCTCCAACTCAGGCCTTGGGCTGAAGGGGCRAAATCAGACTGAGCCCCCTTCTTTYCATCKTTGGTAATCCATCCAYATGCTACCAGCCAAGCAGTTGGTAGTTCCAAGAGAGAAGAGAAGTTGTGGAAGAAGAGTCTGGGAACCGGGGTTTAGGTCATAACTGAGGCAGATGAAGCTAAAAGGAAGATGACAAGCTTGATAAGGAAATGGAAAGGATGAGTTTGGGAACTGGGCKGGTAGAGTCAGAACTGGTTCAACAATGTGAGACTGGAAAATCAGAGCAGTGGGATGGGTAAAGAGGTCAGGGTAAGAAAAGGCAGAAGACTGGAACTGGATGAAGGGTCTGCAGAGGCACTCTGGTGGGCTGACAGACTTTTAAGGAGGAAGCTTTGGGATAGAACTGGGACTGTATKGGCAAGGTGGGGGAACACAGAGCATTCATCAAGGGCAGGGAGACTGTGCAGCAAGGGGATGCCTAGGAAGCAAAAGGACTGAGGGAAGGAAGAGATGCAGCTAGGGGAAAATGTAGTTTGGCAAAGAGCCTGAGATGGAGATTCACAGCTCAAAGGAGGAAGGAAGAGATTCAGCTGACAAGGAGAAATGGATAGGGTTGAGAAGTAGACCAGTGGAGAAGAATCAAAGCAGGAACATCATAATGGGGTCTAGTGAAAGGTGTYCCTGCCCTTAGCAATGGGGCTGAAATCAGATAATCTGTGAGGTCCCTTTCATACCAAACCATTCTCTGSTTCTGTGACTCTGTGTGCCTCTTTCAGCATGTATTTCTTTGGTKCATGCAGAGTCAGCAAATAGCACTGAAACTCACTGGCAAAGTATATGTGTGTGTGTTTGTGGTATTAAACACACACAACACAAACTTGTGTATYAGATGAGAACCTGTCAGATACACCAGGCAGTGGTCAAACAATAGTGAAAACTGTCCTTAATCTSAAGTGGGTGGTATCTTCAAGAACAGTATGCAGGTTCCTGTGTGCTGGAGTACCAAGAGACAGTAAAAGTACATTTCTGTGTTTTCAGTGTATTTTTACAAACTTAGCAAATAATAGTATTTTTTTTTATTATTTTTCTTTATTGATATTTAAAAGTATCAAGTCTTTACTTTTTGGGATATGCTACAATTAAGGATGTAAAATGCTCTCAGTCCTGAGACTTACAGCTTTAAATGCATCATCATTCATACTTTTTTCCTCAGGATACTTCTTTGCTGAAGGCACAGATAGATGTGCTCTGTGACAGATCCTGGGTGCCCTTCCTTGTTCTGTATAGAAACTGGCAAATGTGTATTGCATGAGACAAAGAACAGAGGGTGGAGACTGGAGATTGTCAGAGTTGCATCTTGTCCTGGAAAATAAAATCTATCCTTGGTTCTGCTCTAATTCCTATATGATGTTAATCAAGCTTAGACAGTCTGGCAGCTTATTTAGGCAAGTGTGTTCCTTATGTACTCTATTCCAGATTTYAGGTGCTGGTGCTTATGTTTGCAGCAAAAGTCAATGCAAGTTGTTCTGTGGTCAAGTAAAGTGCTGCATAATGCTAAAGCTTCTGGAAAAAAACAATCAAACTGGGCATTYAAAATTAATGAACAAATGGGTATTTGTGATACTAGAGTGGTGAGTGTTACAGATATTAGTAATTCTGTCTCCACCCCAGGGTTTGAGTGGCACCATTACTGAGGCTTTGGTACAATGCCTTGGGCAATATGGCAAAGAGATATATTGAACAGGAGCTCATTAATGGTGCAGGCACACACAGTTCTGTGGCTGCAGCAGATCCTGTCTCACAGGYTGCTGACCTCTCAGGTCTGCTGGTAGAAGAGCACATCTCTCTGTTCTTCCTGGGCTTTGCAAAAACGATCTGCCTTGGAGGGGACACTGCTTTGACTGCCATTTAAAAGCACACACCTCCGTGTTGCCCCCCAAAAAACTGGATCATTTGACAGAATTTGAGTCAGGAAATGACTACAGATGGAGCTGTGCTGGCAGATCAGAAAGTGTGATAATGTCTCTGGGAGTGAAGGGGTGATGAGCAGCTGATGGTAGCACCAGCGCAGTGACTCTTTCTTGGGATGAGCTGTGATCAAAACACATCTGACCCTGTTCCACCATGGTCCCACCCTCAGCGACACACAGAGTGTGGGGTGGCCTTCACACAGAGCAAAGGAGCACGACTCGATGTCGGGCTCCAGTATTTCCTACACAGGACTAAGCTGTGCTGCACAGGTGACATTTCTTGTGGTGTTTCCCAACTGCTAAGAGGTGAACTTTACTGTGTGAAATGTATTCTGAGCACATTTTTATAAGTCAGTACACATGGAAATACATGTTATGTAAGGTATATGTGTGTCATGCATATGTATGGAAATGTATTTTTGCTACCTTTTCTTTGCTATGCACTAGGAAATACTCAAGGAGCAGATGAATCAGTCCTATGGCCCGGTCAAAATTACAATGAATCTATCAAGTAGACCTCACAAGGAATATTTAAATCRCATAGATATTTTAGAGACACTTAGTAACTTCTGGTGCTCCTTAAATATTAACAGCTGCTCTGGACTGTTGGATGAAAGATCATTTGTAAAGTGTTTTGTGCAGATCCGTGACATAGCAGTGTCTCAGTTGAAGAGGAATGATTCCTTTAATCAAATCATTGTGTAACATGTTTGATTCACCATGGAGTTGCTAAGAAGTGTTTACCAGGTCTCTGCAGCAGATACAGGGCATAACTCCCCCAGGGGGGAGGGGGTCAGGGGKAAGAGTAGAAAAGGGAAATGTTTTTTAAACCATGCCCCTACTCTGAATCTTAGTCCAGAAGTGGAAAAACAAGTTTAACCTAACTGAATGTGGAGTCTGAAAGCTTCTTTGATTTTTGCCAACTGCTGGTGATCCCAAGAGCTGCTTGAAAGGAGAAGCAGATAGGCCAAGGGCAGCAACCAGGCATCAACTAGTGGTGAGGACATGCTAGTCTTAATCCTTATGCCATCCTCAGAGAAAATCTAAGGATATATGAGGTGCACTGCTAACTTCATATTAGCAAGTTAGGCAACTCCCCCAGAGTGGAGCCAGATGGCTTTCAGGACATTTTGGTTTGTCTCTGCTATTCCAAAAAACTGTAGTGAAGATATGTGGGCTGAGCTGGGAAACCTGCCCCTCTGCTCTGATGTACCTTGAGTGATATTCATGTATGAAATGCATCTGTTTTGATTGAGAASGATTTACCAATGGCAAGAAGGTTTGGCATTGGCAGAACTATAATTCCCACCACCTGGTACAGCTTTCTGCTCTGAAAGAAAGATTGAAACRTAGTTAGAGCTCAAAATCAATTTTGTAGAAATTTAAAAAACAAGAGGTACACCACTACAGTGACGTGGGTGTTGTGCACAAGCCTTGAAATGGCTCACAAGACACTTTACCAGCACACAAGCCTTCCCTGAACTAATTTTGCCTGTTGAGAAAAAAAATAATCCATTCTTCTTTGAATGAGAAAAACTGAATTTAAAAATGGGAATGATCTTCTGACAAACTGCACCATAAGGTGGAGAAAGCTTCCTGAGGCACACTTGATGGGATAGCCTAGAATAAATGCCAGTTGGTTGAAGAGGCTATCCACATGGTAACCATTCATTCTATGTACAAGTGATGCAATCGATTTTTGTAATCCCAGACATAAGTAGACTCTTCTGCAGCATTGTCAGTCTATGAAAAGCTTCCAAAGACCAAAGCTGCTGCTGAAAAGCCAATGGTGTGGCCAGCTTCCAGTTTGGCATCTGCTGCTAATGTTCCATCTACCTAAAATTGCCATTATAACATAGTTAGAAAAGGCATTTTTAATTTCCTGCTCTGCAGTGATGTGTAGTATTACTGTGTGCTGTTGGTAACTAAGTGCTGCTTTTCACTTCAGGAASAGATGCCTTTTATTGAAGGATGGATCCTGGCAGCCCCTCCATAATTACAGAGATTGAAAAGGGTGCAAGAAGCAGCCTGGACTCAAATGTGCATGAGTGGTGCTCTTTTTATAAAATTTGGTTTTCTCTTTCCACTGTCCTCTTCTTCTGTTTCTCAGATGTGAGGCTTCTCCTCTGATAAGAGCAAGCTCATGAAGTGTGAAAAGGAGCCCTTGCTGTATCTCTCCAGCATGTCAGAGTGCTCCTGGATGCAGGTGCCTGCAGTCCCTGCCCAAATTTTCACTGTGCAAAATTGATAGTTCAAGCATTATGGGCTGCTCTGGAGTWTCTAACATACTTCAGACCCCCTCCATTAAGACATGCTAAGCAGCTGCCAGYCTCTACAGATCAGACCATGATGGGCAGTCATGGTGGCCAGAGTTTAGTGTGAATCAGATTCATTTTCTCTGAAGCAATTTGAGAAGCTGAAACTGTCCTTGTCCTCTCCCTGGATAATCTTCCCCTGATGGTGGTCATGAATCATGCTTGAATAACCCTTCCACAGAAATGGTTTTGAAGTTCATTTGAGTCATCTGTGCAATCTGGGGGGGTTGCTGTATGCTGGCTCCACAGCTGCATTTTCCAAAACAATCCAGTAGGAAATGCCTTGTGCAATCACTTGTGGTGTCCTGCATGCTCTCATGCAGCACCATGCACCATTCTTGGTCACCCCAAGGTGACCTTTTTTCAAAGGCAATGCAGCTGTTGCAGCATTCTCTCTTCCCAGATTTTAGCTAAGYCAGGTCATAAGCACATGTTTAGGGTGAGACTCTGTCTGCTGGTTGAAGACAATGCCTCCCTGAGCTGCCGGTGACTGTTCAAGTGCAGAGGTCTCCAYTCCCGCTGATCAGCCAGCAGGTGGAAATACATTTGCTTCTTTACAGAACGAACTCAGTTATCTCAAACCACTGAAGAAAGCAGCCTGACCCAGCCCATGTGCAATGGAGCAGCTCAAGGAGTGCCCACAACCCCTTCTGCTGGCAAAGCAGGAGCCGTGGATTTCAGGTGGGACTCCAACACATGCAATAGCAGCTGAAAAAGTAATATGAATAGAAAACATTTATCCACAGCTTTGAAATCCGTCTGACTTCAGCCTGGTCMATTTGAGGTAATGCTCGCACATTGACAGGATTTTAAATACTGAAAGATTCCAACATAAACTAAATTAAAAACTAATTACACAAACTTGCAATGAAGAGGGAAGAATAAACATAATATCTGAACTCTATTAAGGGATTTGMAATTGTACAGAAGCATTTGCAAAACTAAACATTTTAAAAATTGTTTTAGATAATTACGACAGGAATAATTATCAAATAAAATCAGACTGTAAATACAGAGAAAACTAAGTTAAACTAAGATATGAGGTAAATTAAGTTATTAATAAGAATAATTGTTTTATATATTGTATACTTTTTTTTGACAGCCCTAAAATGTCATACTGCAGGAGAATTGGAATATAATCTTGTTCCAGGAAACTCAGCACATGMAAGCCCAGCCCTGTGTTTGTTTGCATTCAAGTCTATCTGTCTGCTTAGAATGACCTGACTGATGTGCCAGATACTCATGAGTATCTACTAGAAAGCAGGGAGAAGGCAAACAGCACTAATTTTTCAGTTGATTTTTAACTTAGGAAGGCGTACAGGTGCCATTAAAAGCCAGAAGAAATAGAGAGCAGCTTGGAAAAGTTACCTTGTGGAATGAAAAGATCAAATGGAGAATCAGGTTGGGAAAACAATCTCAAATGAACACAATAGGCAGTAGTAGGAGTACAAAGCAGTAACACAAAAGAAAACGAAATAAAGGAAAGAAAAGATGGATGGAAAGAAAAATTTTTGGAAGGATGTCAAAAGTGCAGAACGATTCTTTCCAGATTTATAGTTATTTGTAGACAAGCAAGCTAGAAAGTTCTTGAATAGATTTTAAAGTAGCCTGGATGTAAATTGGAATGCCRTATTATTTGCAGCTTGAAACTTTTGTTTAAAGGTACTTGCAATCCCTTAATTGCAGCTATGTCTTTCTTTAATTTCCTAATCTTTTGCTTCCTGTGTGGTATCAGATAAATTTTTAGAGTTAAAGTCTATTCTAGGCTTTAGAGGTTCTAAAATCATAGGCCAGATGTCTGGAAATGGAGAGGAGGGCTAAAGAAACAGAGAATTAACATAGTGACATATATGTTGTATATATATATGTATATACATACACACACAAATATGTTTTTCAGTTTCTTTTGTTCATTCTCTCCATCACGGTCCTGAGAATACTGTCAGTTCTCAATACACCTGGGAGCCCCATCTGGGACCTCCATCCAACCACCTTAAAAGGGACCAGAACTCCTTTTTAGTTCACCTGGGGACTGTCAGCCTCTGCTTGAGCTATTTGGGGRTATTTTGTTCTCCAGCTCAGCCTGTCCAGGGCTAGCTATGGAAACCTTTTCTCTGGAACTCAATGTGGGGATTGGCTTCCCAGCCTGAGYTGGGCACKCTTTTATCCTCATGGCCCTATGTGGGCAGCACTGGACCTGACCTATGAACTGGCTTCCCCGTTTGATCTTGGCGCTGCCCAGTCACCCTGCTTTTGCCTTATGGTCTGGACTCTTGCTTGCCATCTCTGAGCCCACCCTGCTTGCTTCACTTGAGGCTGCGGGCGGGGAGCATGCTATGGGTCACCTCAGTGCCTGGCTTGCCATCCCCTGGAGTAAAGACCTGCTTTTGCTGCTCTCTGACACTTTCTTCAAGTGTGTATCTGAGTGCACAGAGGTGAGCCACCAAAATGACAGAAGGTGGTGGCTCCTACCCACTCTACAGRAGTGCTGGAGCTGAGGTCACTGTTTTGCCTAAGGAAGAAGGAGCTGTTGATAGCTGTCTGCTTCTCCCCTGGAAGCAGGAAAGTAGCAGCAGAAGGCAGAGATAAGGAATAAAAGTCTGTGGCAGTGTTGCTATATTATTYCCACCACAGGAGGAAAATTTAGATAATGGTTTTATTTTCAGATGTGAAGATCKGTGGTTCAGATTTAGCTAGAGGACTTAGCCCACGAGTACAGATGATCCTCTATTCAATGTTTCACTGCACCGCAAAGCCTCACTTGGCTAGGTAAGAAATGTGCACTGATGTGGCTCATGTGTTTCCAGAGCTTAGTGTTTAGGTTGTACTCACTTCTTGTTATCAGTCAGACTGATGTACTCATGTTTTATATGTCAAGAGTACTGGGATTCTGGAATAAGCTTCCAGACTCACCTTTTGATCACTTTTTGTCATTGCATCCAACCAGCTCCACAATATTGAGGAATGTTTTTGACCTCAATAATAACAGGGCTGGGCAGCAGGTCCCAAGTTTGAAAACAAGGAGCAGCCTGTTGCGCTTCCATGTCCTCTCTGTGCTTCCACTTGGAGTTGCTTAAGAGGTATCCACCAAACGGTTAGGCCAGAGGGAGGATGATAGAGAAATGAGTGAAGGAAGCTTCAGTCCTTCCTTTCCTAACCTGCAACTTCTCAGGATACATCCAGATTGGGAAAAATAAGGTTGAACACAGTATCTCCTCATGCAGGCTGGGTAGGAAAAAGCTGGGAGAGAAGTAGTGTGGAGAACAATCGGATAAAGAGACAAAACACAACAGGAAGACAGGCCCCGAGAATGGGAGTAGGGAACGAATGAGTGAAAAAGAATGTGTAAATGGAAAGGCTATTTTTAAAAAAAAGTTTAGAGGCAGCTTGTGGAGCAAAAGGGAGAGACACAAAGATGAATCCAATGAGTTTGACCTCCACAAATCAGGCTGAATTATCCTGCTTCCTCCTGCATTCCATTGCAATGGAGTGAAGTGTTTCTGCATCTCTTGGTTTGTGTGAATAATATGTTCTTGGCATCAGCTTTGGTTTTAATGTGATTGGTTTTTAAACATAATTAGAAGTGTTTTACCGCTTTGTGTATTTCTGTTTAACAGACAACAAAAAGTAATACACAGTTTTTTACCAGAAAAGCATTGGTAAAACATTATAACAGAATGGCACTACAGTCTTGATAATAGGAACATGCATGGTGGAGAATTGCAGAATTGGCTTTGAACGTTTGCCAACAAAGCCTCTGACTCAACAGAARATACAACCTGTGGTTTGTTAGCCCCGTTGACCTCTGTGGTCATTGTGCAAGCTGCTCATAGGATCAGATACCCCAAATGCAGCCTTAGATGGGGGAGGACGTGTTCAGCAATGTTTCAGTCATCTATGAACTTTCTTGATTCAGTAAGATTCACTTTCCTTTTTGATTTGGAGTTTACTGTGGAAGCTACAGTAAGATCATCAGGGTCTCCAGGCATGCATAGTCCCACTAAGCCAAGGGGATAACTCACATGCTCAAATGATCCCTGTAAAACTTGATACAACCACCCCTTATGCACATGCTCTGGTTTTCTGAGAGTGCATTAGTGGGACTTAACAGACACACAAATTCTTTTCTGAAGATAGGCACAGGAAAAATTACTCCACAAAGGAAATGCCTCTCTATAGAGAGACTCACAGCTGTGCTATGTACTCTTCCCCCTCACTGCTTTCTGGTGCCTGAAGTCTTTGGGAAGCTGAGCCACTCTTCACAAGCTCATCTCCTATCTGTGTCCAGCATCTGCCTCGWGTGGCTTGGTTCTCTTTATCTCAGCTGGCCTGGCCTCCATGCTGGATTTCTTCTGGTCAAGCAGACAAACCAGTACTTTTAAGAAGTAAGTGCACATGGTGTTTGGGTTTTATGAGCTGATTGGCTGCTGCTCCTGTAGCATTTCTATGGCAATAATGTAATCTAAGTATCTTGAAGGAACTGWGACAATTAAAGCCGGTGGAAGATTCAGTGTCTTAACTTCTGCTTTTCCTTGTCTTTCCATGACTTTATCAGTGCATCTGTGTCAGATTCTACTTTCAACAAATGTACACACATTTAATTAATGAGAATAGCTGTTCTACAGTTTAGTAAAAATAATATATAAACCATATTTTTGTGACTTAAAAAAGGCCTTAACACTTGCTATAAAGACAGGGCTGGGGAATGATTCATCTCTGAAGGAAATGGTGTGCTATTTCTGTTGTATCACTTCTTAAGCCAACAGACAAACAGCTTTGAGCCCTGCTGCTGCACCCTAGAATGTGTTTTGATGTTGCTCTTCAAGTGTTTCAACTGAAGCTAAAGTCAACAATGAAACTCTTCWACTAGAATGTGACAGAGCCACGACACAGCTTTGTGGAAGGGGTACAATGTGCAGCTGGACCCGAAGAAGTCTGGTGGAGGCTGCCAAGCAACAGCCAACTGGAGCAACAGCCTGGGTCAGGGGGAAACAGGGCTGGATGTTGCAGTAGCCATCATCTGATCAATGAAAAACCAAACCTCAAATATTTCTCTCCTTACTGCAGTGAGAAGCCAGCCTTAAGCCATGTTTCTTATTCATAACACTGTAGTTCTTTCATCTGGTTTTCCTCTGTCTTGTACACTAYGTAGGTAATTGTTTATCGATGTGTGGAAATGGGTAGAGGATGCGGTCCTACTGCTGTGATAGGATTTTTGGAAAATGAGATACATSGCTTTTACAGTTTTGGCCTTGTGAAATTTTGGGACAGTTGCAAGACTGCAAGTGCTGTGTTTTCAATTTGCTTTTATTTTCTACGGTGTGTTTTGAAAATTTTCTACACTCCTCAGCTTAAGAGCCTGACCTTGTTAGCCTTAGACTAAAAAAATTTATAAAATCACTGGCCACAACTAAAGAAAACGATTTTTCAGGAGACCCCATAAACAGAGAAATTACATAGCACCACAATAATCCAAAGCAAAGCCTTATGTTTAATTATTGTTGTAGCCATTTGGATCTAAGGATGACTGAACATCTTTAAATGATAGAGCGTGGCAGGTGAGCTGTGTGGTTTGTGRTGCACCACTGCAAATATTCTGTATACTATTTGAATGCCACTTCATAGTCAGAGAAATAAAGGCTAAAGGAACTTGAATCTTTGTTGTTGACCTGTGCCTAGTGATCTGCAATATGCCTACAATGTAAACGTCACAGTAATCAAATAAATTTTAACATGTTTAAGAATTTTCAATAGAATGAGGATTATTTTCCGCTTTGTGGATTTCTTTGGTTCATATCTGTACTGGGAAGGAGGCAAAGGAAAAGATTTCCACAGAAAATAACAATGTTTTGCTTATTTCCTTTTAACCCTGCAACCTTTTGGCCGCTAAGCTAACTTAACTTGCTCAAAAAGTGGTATTTAAAAGACCTTTCCCATACATGTCCGTGGCAAAAAAAAATACTAGAGGGCCACTGAATGGCAAAAACTCCTGGGGAAGAAAGCATGAGTTGGAATGCTTTTAAATCATTCAGATATGTTAAAATGTTTGTGGTCGAACCTAAAGAAAAAGCATACCACTTAAGGCAACTTGGCAAGGTGCACTTGTGTTAAGTGCCTTATGTGTCTCCTGTTTCTTTAACTGATAAAATGAAAGGCTTAGGAAAAAAAAAKGCTGTCAAACCACACCACATTTAAATGAACAGTTCAGAACCTAGAGCTACTGAGAAGGAAAGATCAGATTGTACTGGCGGGGTGAGGCAAAAAGGAGATGCAGTGGAAAATATGAGCAACTTCATGAAAAAGTTGAGAAACCTGAAGTAAAAGTACCTGGGTGGAAACAGAGTAAAAGGGCTGTGAAAGTACCAAGCCTGCAGAGAAGCAGTTCTTTCTGGAAAGGCAGAAACAATTTTAAACAGTAGAAAGCCAAAAGTTCTGGGACTTTCTTTTCATGGATACATCTACACTAATTTCAGAGCACCAGCCCAAGCTCAAACTTGCCTCATGTTTGGACACCAGACTCTGCTCAGGGCCTTGGGTGAGCTCCATCTCTGGGAGGAGGAGGGGAATCTGCACTGGCTCAGCCCTTTAATATAACCCAAATGGTATCATGCCATGCACTGCAGAGAAGCCTTTACCTTCTTCTGAATCCTCCACCCCAGATCTCATAATTCTGGGTGGCAATTATCTCCCTCCCAGAAGTGCTTGACCTCACATTCCACAAAGCCCTGCTGGATGTGTGGGATGCTGAGTATAAGGCATTCATTGCATGTCAGTAGTCCAGCCTGCTCCTTATCCTGCTAAGTGCAGGGCCACACCATCTGCCCACTACTGGGCTTCCTTTTGGATATGAAGTCAACAGTGGTTTAACCAGTCCCATTTTAATTTTTTGTTTGTTTGTTTGTTTTTCTCCTTAGGTTTTGGCATGCCTACATGGAAGGTTTGGCCAGACAGGGAGTGGGGCCAGCTTGGAAAGTGCTGAGGGTGATTCCTTGTCCCTTGGCCTCGTCAGGTGTCTCTGCAGGGAGGATGCTGCATGAGGTGAGGGCTCAGCACTCGTCTCACCAGGGCTTGCAGTACTGAAGGATACCTCACAGGGACTCTGKTAGAAGGTATTCTTCCCAGTGGCTGATTTGCTCTGTGGCTGGTCTGTTGCCTGACTCCTGTCCTGTGACCAGCCACATGAGGCCTCGTGTGCTGGGAGAAAAGAAGGCTGCCATTGGGCTCTGGTGGTGGTGGTTTAAGCACAGTGAGGATTGCTTCCCCTGCCTCCTTGAGCTGTTCTGTGATCACACTTGGGGGAGCACCCCAGCAGCTGGGACTCTTCCAAAGAGGGAGAAGGACAAATAGTCACCCAAAGAGATTTTAGCATAGCATCTTAAAATGCAGGTATTCTCGTCTGAGAAGCTCTGAGTTCATTAAGATGAACATGGTGTAAACAAGTATGGTATCAGTGATGTTGAAGTTCATTGAAATATTTGGTTAATAATACATGGAAAAGGGTGAAGCTCTGTCAGTGAACTGTGCCCTATATCACTTGATTAACCTGAAGCTGGACAGAATTGTACCTTTGCCTGGCCACAGGAGCTCATACCAGGTACCACTAGACACAGCTGCAGTGTATACATGTAAATAACAAGGAAGGTTGTGCCAAAATTCTTTGATTGAACATTTTGCATTATTTAATGCCGCTTTCTCCAAACCAGAAAGAACTGAGCCAACTCATGGGACAATGTAAAAGTAACCCACCTTCAGGACATCCTGAAAAGGGTGGACAGGAAGGACATTGTCATGCAAAATGTCCCATCCAAGACAAGCTTCTTGCTCAGAGCTGCAGGCTGTGAGAAGAAGCACACAACCAGCTCCCTGCTGCTGCCTTTGCTTACCTCCAGGAAAGCATCTGGCTGTTGTTGACAAGGGAGAGTTGTGAGTATCTGGGGTGACAGCTACTGCTGCAGAAAAGGGGAAAATTACGTCCCCTCATGGGAGCGGTTGCTGTCCTATCTCTTCAGCCCTGCCACAGGAGTGGCAAGCCCTAGAAATGCCCTGAGCATCCGCTCGTAGCAGGTAAGCCAAGATCCTCTGACTTTTATAGGAGTGGTGCGCAATGAGAAGCCTCAGAGCACAAGCTAATAGACAGCAGTTCTTTTAGTGAAACCTTTATGTTAATTCAATACAAACTACTTATGGAATTTCCCTTCTCTGAGAAAATTTCGACTTCTATAGAGAACAGCACTCAGTCTTGTTCTTTTTCTTTTCAGAACTTCAGAAGTTCCCTCAAAAATTCCCTGAAGCCTTAATAATAATGATTCTCTGTTGCATGTCAGGATGTAATGTACAATGTAAAGTTTTCACATTTGATGCTCAGCATAGTTAAATTTACCACAGTGGTTCACATTCAATTTATCCCAAGAATTCTAGCAAAATCACATACTGTTCAACTAGAGATTTATCATGGGGTGCTTAACAATGAATTATTCAAGACTACCTAATGTATCGTGGTTTCTTGAGAGCTTAATGTGTGTATGTGTATATATTTATACATAAAATACCTGTGAGCCATTACAGACAACCAGTTTCTGAGTCAGGTGGTTTCAAGCGTAAAACTAGAGGATATTTAAAAATAGGTGTTCTCCTGAAAATGCAGTGGAATTTTAGAGAGAAGAAAACCTCAATAATCTTCCCTGTTCAGATATACACACAGTCATTTAAAGATGATCTGTATCCTGTAGGGCTCCTTTTAGGGGAAATTCTAAAAGTATCTAAATTATGCAATGAAGGTGGTGGGATTTTAGATCTCACTGAAAACTTTTAAAGAATTTCCCTCATTTGCAGGTTTGAGAAGATTACTCTGTGCCTCCTACTAACAATCATCCAGAGTACTTTTCCTGAAGTATTTTACTGAGTGGGTATGGGCTTCCTCTTCACTGATGGAAATACAGACAGAAAAAGATGAAGTGGTGTGCCCAGGATAAAMAGCTTCATATGCTGCCTTTTCAAAGCCCTTGGGACTGCATCTTTTACCTGGCCAGGGGGCAGCCAGCTGGAATGATATTGACCTGGACTCAAGGCAGCTCTTTTGCCYTTAGTTCTGCTTGCTCGAGGGGAGCAGCCTGAGGAGTGTCCTCAGCTCACAGCTGCCTCTTTGGCCGTTTTTTCAGATGACCATGGAAATAATCCCAAACCCCAAGGGACCAGATTTTCAGTTCTTCATTTTGTCCTCTGATCCAACCTGATTTTGAGATCACTGGTTTTATGTTCAAGGGCAGATCAGCTGCCACCATCTGATATGCATCCCTGGGGACCTGTCTCCTCTTTGACACCTCATTGAGTCATTCTTGTAGACATTGGGCTTGTTTGCAGAGGAAGGGCACCTATTATATTCCTGTGCATACCCATCAGGTGAGAGGGCTGGATTTTCACTGAGAGGTGGGAGGCAGTTTGATTATTTCTAGTAGAAGAAACTTTTCCTGCTGGCTGCAGGGGGTTTGCTATCATCTTATTTCAGCTTACAGGCTGGAGCATCTATACTGAACTTGATCAGGTCGTTGTGAAGAGATGAGTGACCTAGAACTCCCTCGGGCACCAGCAGCAGCTGTGAGGGCTCCTTTTTCCTAAGGCATCTTGTGAAGGAAGGGCCAGTGTCTGATTCTTGCTCCCTGACAATTCTGGTGATCACAACCTGAGGCTTTCAGACAAGCAAAAGAAGGGCCAGATGCTATGCGTCCCAGAGGCCGGCAGGACAGACTTTTAAGGGACAGCTGAGCAGAACAAGTAGAGGCTTAGACTTAGCTTCAGAAATCACTTGGTCTCAGGTTTGTGACTGGTCAGACTTGGTACACTAATTTAAGTTTATGGAATCTGTTGGTTCATATTCATGCTGATGTGTTTAGGAYAACAGCAACCCCATTCTTCAGCAAGTCAGAGCCCCAAGTCTAAAAGCCAGACAAAGGAAGAATGAGGGGGAAAATAAGCACAGTCTCTAACAATAAAGAATCATAATTTTCTTGTCCAAGAGGAGCAGCAGAACATATTTCTCCTGAAGATACTCTTTGAGGGTCTGATTTTGCCATGAATCTTCAGTTCAGCGATGAATACTAACTCTTGCCCTAACCAACACATTGCAGACTAGCCAAGAATTTCACTTACATTTGCCTCCTCTGTTGCCCCTGGGCAGGATGCAGGACAGGTTACTCACAGCAGAGAATCTGCCACTGTTGGAAGCTGTAAATGTTCTCAAGGTATCATTGAAGTGAATTCAAGAGGAAAAATAGCCCASAGACAGCGCCTGTGGCCAAAAGCTCAGGCAGAAGTGGTGTCATGTCAGTCCACAGCTCCGCAGCGAGCTACTCTGCATCTTCCTGCCTTAGTTTCTCTCTCCCCTGCGAAATGGGAATGAAAATGCTCATGCGTCTTACAAATATGATTAAATGCAGGTTGAAAGAAGACCCTATGAAAACCTTGAAAACTCTGGGAATGAGGGTCCTGTTTTCTTAAGGCAGGATCTGGTTTGGACACTGAACTCCAAAGGGAAGATYGTAGCAGGGCCAAGGTGCTCACAGCTGAGCACGCAGGCTGCCAGGGGAGCGCGGGCACGGGAGGAGGGAGAACAGGGAGGTGATGCAAGAAATATTTAATTGGATTTATTTGCTAAAGACATCACGTGCTGGTTCCAAACACAAAACCTGAGTGGCAATGAAAAGCTGCCCACACCGCTTTGTCGGGGAGTGTGGG
>NW_026623358.1:1185655-1187256 GCF_030028575.1 Malurus melanocephalus
GGGGAAGGAAAAGAGAAACGACAAATCATCCTCCTCAGCGCCCAAAGTCCGGCCCGAGCCGTCTCGCCTTCTGGAGGGCGGCCCAGCACTCCCTTGCCCGCCAAGGGGGGAGAAGGGAGGGCAGCCCTTGATCCCGGCACGGAGCGCGCACACACAGACAGACACACAGATAGACACACACAGATACACGTGTGGGCTGTGCACACACACCCCCACAGCCGATGCAGGAAACCAGCCGCGGTGACACAGCCCCCACCGGCAAAACACGCGTCCCGGGCCAAAAAAGGGGCGCCGCGGCCGAGAACACGACGCGCCTCCTCCTCGTATTTCCTCCCCCGCCCACTTCCAGCGGCGGAGGGGCTCGCTGCCGCCGCCGGCTGCCGCCCGGGATGGAAAGTTGTAGCCGCGGCGGGATGCGCGGCACGGCGGTGAGTTTCCCCGGCGGCGCCGGGGCGCGGCGGGCCGGGCGGGCGGGGGCGCGGGGAAGCCCGTCCGGGCGGGCGGCGGGGAGGAACCTCCGGGATCTCCGCGTCAGCCCCGTCTCTCTGCGTGTCCGTCCGTGTGTGTGTGTGCGTGTGTGCGCGCCCGGCCGTGCCGGTGCCCCGGGGGCCGGGCCCTGCCAGGGGGTATCGCGACGCGCACCGCGCAGCGCCCCGAGCGGCGGCGGCGGCGGCTTCTTCGGCCGTCGGGGGAGAGGCGCTGCCTCGTGCCGTGCCCGAGCAGGGACCCCCCTTGAGGAGACCCCCGGGAGCCGCGGCAGCGAAGGGCCCCCCTCCCTCGGGACAGAAGCAGGGGCCGGGGCGGTGGCGGCCGGCGGGGTTCCGCCGGTGMGGAGGAGAAGGAGGGGAAAGAAGAGGAGTAGGAGGTGGCGGGGCAGCAGCGGCCCCCCCGGCGCGCCGGCCGTACCTCCCCCACCGGGCCGCGAGGAAACCCCCTCGGTGACCCCTCCCCCGACCCGGGGAGGGGGCGGGACCGGGAGACCCGGTGACGTCACTGCTCCGGCCGCGCTTCCTGCAATAGAAAGTGAGAGAAGGTAAAACACCCCCCGCCCCCCCGCGCTCCCCCCGCCGGTGACCGGGGCGCCGGGGGGAGGGGCGGGGCGGGCCCGGCGGGGAGCGCGTCTCTCCCTGAGGGGACCCCGGCGGATGCGCCGAGCCCGCCCGTCCTCTCTCCCTCCCTTCCCCGCCGGGCCCGCCCCGCCTCTCCCGCCTGGCAGGGGAGGCTCCCACTCCCCCGCCCCCCGTTCCCCCGCATTGTGTGTCCCCCCCGTTCACCGCCCCACGGCCGAGGGGCAGGGCCGCGATGGGGGCTCCCGAGTGGGACGTGGGGGATGGGGCTCCCGGAGGAGGGGTCTGCTGCCGCGGGGGGCGGGCGCGGCCGGGGCCGGGGGGCTGCGGAGGGGGGCCGTGCCGGGGGGCGGTGCCTTGGCCAGCCCGGGGGGACGGGTGCATGGAGGAGGGGTGGGTGCCGGTGCCGGGCTCCGTGTGTGCGTATGCGTGTGTGTGCGGGCGCGGTGGCGGCTGTGGCGGCGGCGCTGGGTCATGTTTGTGTTTGAGGTTGTCAAGTGAAGGAGGCTCCCGGCCCCCCCGCTCCCCCCGCTC
>NW_026623358.1:1187742-1233839 GCF_030028575.1 Malurus melanocephalus
TTGTTCGGTGCGGCGTTGCAGAGGGGTTTTCCCAGGCTCCTCCCTCTTTATTCATTCATGGATTTTTTGCCTCCCTCCCTTCCCCTTCCCTTCCCCTCGCAGTCCCGCTCGCGCATTCCGGCGGCTCCCCGGCCCCCCGGGCGGGCTGCCTCCCGCCCCGCTCCCCCATTTTTCGGTGAATACGGGTGGATGTGACCGCTGCGATCGCAAAGGCCCGTGTCTTCCTCTCCCCCCTCTTTTTTTTTTTTTTTTTTTTTTTTTTTTTTTTTTTTTTTTTTTTTTTTTTTTTTTTTTCTTGTTCAAGCGAAGTAGGGAATGACTTTTGGCGTGGGTCCTGACTTTTTTTTCTTGTTCAAGCGAAGTAGGGAATGACTTTTGGCGTGGGTCCTGACCGGTGTTTCTGCCGTGGCTCTCACACGGCCATCTCTTCCCTGAGGGAGAGGGTCCTGCTGGAGAGCGGGGAAGCTTCGTGGCTTTAAAGCATCAGTAAGATGTCATTTGTGCTGCAGGGAAGCGTCGGGAAAGGCTTCTCATATACGGAGAACCCAGGGATTTCAAACTCTCGCTCCAAGTTACTTGTGTAAAGAAGTGACGGTGTTTATTAKCGTCTTTAGAAACCTCAGCCCAGCCCTAGGGACTTTCCCAGTCCAGCCTGAGGAAAGGGAACTGGTACTCAGGGAGTACTGGTCGCTTCAAGCCGTCCAGCCACTTTTCTCCATTTCCAGTTCATGCCCAAGACCTGGAAAATTGACCTGTTAGCATAAGATTTTATTTAATTTCTGAATATTTCTGTTATACTTGCAGATGAAGTGGTACAAGTTAACAGCTTGACAGGCACCATGCTCTGTTTTGTATTTTTCCCTCTTTTTCTTTCAACATGCAGTAATACCCTAGTGAAGAATCATTTAGTCAGAATAACATTTTCAAGCTTTCATTTGTGTCAGTCACAGTAGTTTTTACCCCTCCTGTTTAGGTCCTTTTATGCAGCAGCAGACAAAAGAAACATTAAAATTTAATTATTATATTCCTCAATAGTATGTAGACTGAAGGGATGGATGCAAGTAGTCTATTTTAATTTGGTTTGAATTAAATTTTCAGGAAAACATGGTTGTCTTGAAAAACAAAATAAGCGCCCCTAAATTACTACTTACAGCAAATGCTAAAATATCCACATCCTTCCTTCTTCGGCTAGTTGTCCTTAATCAATTTCGCCCATTTTAGGGGCCATTCCAGAGTTCATATAGCTTTTTAAAAWATTCTTCCTAGAGTTTTCAAAATAAATGAAACCTGTTAACATGAAGTAGTATTACTGTAGAAAGAAATAGAAACTTACTAGTTTTTAATTTTGTTTAGATGSAAAAGTGTAATTATACCAGTCATTTTCTTTTTAAAGTTCTTGTGCATAAGTAGTTTAACGTAGATCTTTGAGAGATTTCACATCCTGTATGATTTCAGAATCTGAACAAAATGCTCATTAAACTGTTAGCAATCCCTAAGAATGTTTGAAAACTAAGAAAGTGCAGGTTGGTCAAGAGCTAGTGTTATCCTCTTCTGTAGACTGATATTTTGGCAGAAATATCCCATGGGGAATTCTTCCAAACTTGCATGCTCCGTGTAAGGATTCTGTAGGTAGTTAATGTTACAAATAGGATGATGTTTTGTGTGTTTGCCCTCCTCTCTGCACTCCCCCACCCAAGCTGAAGGTCTGTATCTGAAAGCCTGATGCCAAATTTTGTTTAATTTTTTGGATTTGTTTGCATAGGACAGGGTTGTTGAGCGATGTTTTCTGGCTAGAAAACAGCTGACAAATGTGGAAAAGTGTTTTAGTTTTCTCATGCTTCCTGAGTAAGCCTAAAAGGAGTTTCAGCCTCACRTGGTTTTCTTAAGATACTGGAACACTTGACTCCATAAAACTTGTTGAGGARTCCTTTCAGTGCGGGCTGTGCAGCAGGAGCCCGGGGCCAGAGGCCAGGATTTGGTGCCGCAGACCCTTTGCACAGCAAAGGGCACTGGGGTCTTCGGCCCAGCCAGGTGACTAGGGACACAGCAGGAGCCGAGGACTCAGCTGAAAGACCCCAGAATGTGGCACACCTAAGACTGTGAGGGTGTAAAAGCCTGGAGGATCCTTGAGGATCCCTCCTCAGAGGCACCAGTTTGGGCTGTTACTCTGTTGTTGCACCATGAAAAAATTACCTGAAGGGACCAGAGGTCTGAGACTCTGCTACGGGAAACCTGGGTCGAGCCGGTAAGGAAATCTTGTCTGGCTGTGTGAGAGTGCAGGGAGTCAAGCCCGCTGTAAAGGACTTTAGTCCCAGCAGTTAAACTCTGGTGGTCGGAGTGCGACTGCCGGGGTTGCTYCTGGGCTGTCAGACAGGAAAGGTTCCTTAGCAAATCATAGCTAGGAACTTGCTAGTTTCCATAGGCATTTGAGGATGAAAGGGATCTGATAGGTATCTTTGTTTTTTTTTATTGATGCCTACATCTCATAACTTTCTCTCTCTGGTTTTTTTTTAGCATACGGATTAACTGAGCCCTTTGACAAGTTTATGGAGCTGCCATCTCTCTGCTTGCTGTACTTTCCACTTCTGAGAGGAGAAAGTGGTGCATGAGACTAGAGGAAAATGCCTCGGACAAAGCAGATACATCCCAGAAATCTGAGAGGTATGTAGCTCTCAGTTGAGAAGGRAAGCCCTTGGGAAACTTAGTTGCAGTTTCAATTATGAGGTTAAAGGAATATGTGTTTAAGAAGTTGGTTTTGATCCAAAAGTAGTTTGTAAGCAAGTTTTAACAGTTGTCTGTGAGACGGCTCTACTTTGCAGAGAAATAACTGGAATAAGCCCTTACGSCTGCTGTCTGCGTGCTTTACAGCATTCTTGATATTCTCCAGCTTACAGCAATAGCCTGCATGAACTTTGAAAATGCAAAGGAAGAAGCAGTTTCCTTATCAGAGAATTTACAGTTGAAATATAGGGGGAGGTGGGAAATGGGTGTGACATGGAAGAACTTGACATCTGGCAGCCAGTAGTTGTTTTTCTTTCATAGTTGTCAGTTTGCCTTGCTTTTGAGTRGATCAAAATCTCCTCCCATGCATGGCTTCTCACTATTTATCTATCACCTGTCACCCATGATACCTTGAGCATTGCAAGGTTTGACCTTGGTCTCCTCGCTCTCCTGCCTTTGCACAGCCACCTGGTAGCTTGGCTATAAGGGGCAAGCAGGCGAGAAACCTGCTCTGCAAATTGGCAAGCTTACATGTCTTGGCATTGCCTTGAACAAAATCCCAGTGCACTCTACCAAGCCATAGAGTGAATGTGAGGAATCTGATCGTATGGGTATTTGTTACTGTATTGGTGGAAGTTGCCCCAGAGGAATTAAATGAAGGGAAAAATGCAGTCGGTTGACGAGCAGACGTGCATGTTGAGGGAGAACACGCTTCCATTCCCACCCTTTTATGCAGCTTTTGGGACAATGTGCTTCCACCTGTACTCTCACATGTAGCTRTCATCAGCCTTTTTTAAGTTAATTTTACAATTGCAGTATGGCAGCATCCCTTCAGAGGAAAAAGCCCATTACAAAACCACAAACATCAACATAAAGCTTTAGGGGCAGGAGCAGCATTTGATTCTGGTTTTGACTTTTTTATGCCAAAACACAATAAAAATCCTTATGTGTCTCAGTTAGTTTACAGCTGAGAGTCTCTCAAGGGCTTGTGCTGTATCCCAGCTGKATCTGAGATCTTGTGTTTGCAGACTGTTGTCATTGCTACCACTAACAGTCTCTGCTGGAGAAGACATTTTTGCAGTGTCTTTATTCAGGAAGTGCTGAGTAGCATTTTGGTATGATGGATAAACCTCTCTCTAACAGATCAGGAATTTTACATTTGTCCTTTTTACTGAATGTGAAGTAATAAATCAGAGCTCGGTTTTTAATATTGCTGCTAACCAAGCTGCTGATGTAACTGAGCTTATGTTTTCTGATCAAATAGAGTGATCTAATTTTAGTACTCTGACTTGATACCTACTCTTGTATTGCTTGAAACTTAATAGGAGTTAACTCTATTGTAAAGCTCTCTATTCACTTAAATAAATAATCTAATTAAACTCTTYAATTGTGTAAGAATTAGTTGCCTTTGTTTCCTTGCGTAATTTCTCCAGTCATTTAGCTTTTATTAGCCCCTGTAACAGCAGTTTTCATCAGTTCCTATTTTTCCACTACTAATGGAGTTCTTGAATGAATTGAGATGGGTTAAATGTTGAGAAGGGAAATAGCAGTATACAGAAAGCCTATAATTAGAAATTATGTTGGAACAGGTAAATGATTGTCAAAACTATACAGGTTGCTGCAAACTTCCACAATGTGGGCATATAATGCTATTGTCATGGGTTATTAGAAGTGATTTGAAAAATCAGTTTACTTTTCATTAGTTATACACTATTTCCATTTCTAGTCTAGATAATGAGGAAAACTGGATTTCACTTTCTTTAGTTGTTTTATCAGACTCCAAAARCATTGCAGAAAATATTTGCTTGAACCCTCAGTTTTTGCTGTAACTTGGGGAAACTGAAAGATTTCACAGATCTGTTTTCTGACAGCTTATTTTTTGTATGCAGAGTTAAACATATCTTGAATTGATACTATAAATTAACCATTAAAACTTGTAAAAAATGGGGGGGGGGGGTTAGCACTGTGGTTTRAATCATGGTAATTAGTATTGGTGATAACTAATTGTGCAAAATGCATAAATGTATATGGTCAAAGGTGAAACTCAGCATACATGGCAACCAAAAAAGTATGTTCTGTAACTTCTGAAAGACCAAAGTCTAAGATTAAGTAACCTGTATTTTTACAGGTTTTTAGGTTAAAAGCTATTTTTAAGTTGTCTAAACCTGACTGTCACCTTTTGTACTATGTACAAAGAACACTCCATGGCCTTACCTGGCTTCTCCTTCCCTGCTCCCAGCTGCTTTCATGGCCCCATAGCAATCAAATTGCCAAGAGCTTTAACTAGACTTGCCCAGAGCCCATCAATGTTTAACTTTTTTGGAGATCACTGTTGAACAACCCGAAACTCTCTGTTCTGTTGTGCATTAGATGAGTTATTTGGGTTGTGCTTTCAGTCCTAATCAGCCTGGAGAAAAAACAACCTAGTACTAGAACCTAAAGTATTTTCCCTTAAAAAAGCCCTAAGACAATCTCTCACTTCCTGCCAAGAAAACACACAGGGAAAAAGCAACCGTAGAGTTCCCCCCACACACTCGCATTAGTTAATTTGAGGTTTACTGCAGTGTAGGGTTGAGTTTTGAAGGTTTTAATATTACCTGTGTTTACCGTAAGCAACCTATTGTCTTGGGGACAAGACAAATGTTACAAAAGTAACATTGTTTAATATAGCGAGCTAAATGTAAAATTTAGTCAGGAAACCTTAAGGCTTCTTCTTTTTGTGGTGTGGCTTGATTTTGCTCATTTTATATACTTCTGAGAGATCTGGCAGCCTTTGGCAGAAAGGCAGTGGCCCTAAAGTATTAGGATCAGTGAAAATAATTTTGTTTTTTGTGGCCTTTCACTGTCAGCTTATAGATGAGTCAATATAGTGCTATATTGACCTGATTTTACAGCAGAAAAAAAAAGCATATGTCAATAAGACTGAATATGGGAASCATTATTTTGCGAATAAAAATAATGTAATTAGTTGGCCATTTGTTTTGGTGAATGTGTTAGGGCTTTGATGCCTATCTGCATCTGAATGAGCATGTTGAATCTGAAGGTACCAATAAGATATGTGCTGTGCAGCTCTTATTCAATTAGGTTTTATCACATCAGCCTTCCCTGCTTCTCGCTGCAAATCCATCCCTAAAGTGAAACATGTTTCCATCACCAGTGGGCTGCTTTGATAGGGAGAGTCATGCATGGTGTCCGGCTTAGTCTCGTGACCAGCTTAACAGTTGTGCTCATCCCCAGCAGTAGGGCCGAGTGGCTAAAGTTTGAGAGAAATTGCAGTTTTGCAGGTCTGAAAGAAAGGTATGGATTGGATGCATGGAAGTTCTGGAGAATGCTTAGTAGTTTCAAAGGTGGATGCCAAAGGGATGCCTGGGAAAAGCCTGGCATGGGTTGCCCATCACTGATGTGACTGGAGCTTAGTTCCAATGCAGGTGTTCCTGATGTTGTCTCTTGAATATTAAGGGTATTTATTGTGTTGCTAATCAAAAGCATTATCATTCCTCTTTCAGAAAACAAAGAGGAAAATATTTGCAAGAAAGGAAAATACCTGTCTTGTTCAGAGATGCAGAGGTTGCATTTTCTTATTTTTCTTTACCTTTTTAACTCACTAAGACTAACAGAAAGACTCCTTTGCATGCGGTTGCACCCTGTATTTACATAGCCAATTGATCTACATATGTAACAAAACRTTTCATGGAATCTGTAATGTATTCCCAGAAGTACAGTTACATTAGAGAATCATGCTTTTAGCAGGGCTGAGTGGGCTTGGTTTGTTGTCAGATGGTTGTGAGGCTATAGAAGGAAAAACAACTCATGTTTTTGTTTACCTAGAAGTACCCAATTGTAGAGTTTAAAATGATAACTTTCGTTATGTGTATACTGTTTAGCACAGTGCTGTGATTCACCAAAACAAAACTGTAACAAATATTTTGAATTTCATCTCTTTCTAGATAAGCTTTCTGTTATTTTTCAGAAAACAAGTTGTTGCTGTTCTTTTTAGTCAAGTATTTCTCTTTGGAAACAATGGCACACCGGCCCATAATGTTCAATGGCTGCTTTTAAATCTTTTAGTGCTTTGCGTTTGATAAGGAAATGCAAGTATAATATGAGTAACTTTGCTGAAGAGCTTTGCAGTAACCTGAAAAGCATGCTTAAGTTTGCTGGAAAGCTGTGTATGTTCTGGTCTTCCAAAGTCAGAAGAGCTGGGCATCTTCTGCTTCTCAAGTGTGAGTTAGCTAAGTCTCTTTGTGTTGTTTTAAAATTGTGATGTGCTTTCAGTGCTGAAAAAAGTGTGTCTACGTTGAAAGCTGACAGATTGATGTTTCTTATTAGTGTATGGTTGTGTAGTCTGTAGAAGTTATGAATTGATTGGTGTGCTGTGCTTTATTCATGATTTTCATCAAATGACAATAAAAATGTTGAGCTTTCTCAAGGCTTGCTTCTAGAATTTGTGCTTGCTTGATTGAAAAGAAATGTGAAAGTGCATTTGACTTTTGGGTCTTGGTACTGTTTCTGAGACAAAAACGATGCTCTATTTTAGRATGTTCTAGAGGGGCTGCTGTGCTATATTGGTGCATCGGAGGTGCTGGTGATCTGTCCTTAGTGACTTCCTTGTGGGTCTCTGTAAAGATGTTGCATACGTGTGTTGCTTCAGTTTCTGGAGCAAGAGTGAAACATGTGGAACAAGAAGTYGGAGTTTTGACTTGGTGACTTTGCTATGGAAATATCTCATGATTTGGCAGCAGTTTTTGTTTCTGTATGTCAGATAGTTTTGTATAATTTCTTCTACAAACAGAATTTCAATCCCAGACATCTCTCATGAAGGTAGAGAGAATGCATGCTCTGTTGGTCTGTCACGAGCTGGAGTACCAGCAAATTTACCATAGTGCAGTGAACAGACAGATCTCTTGTACATCAGAAGTACTCTTGTACTCACTCTCCTTCTTGTGTGTCTTGTATTTCTCATTTGGGATGTGGAGGGATAGTGTTTTGGTTTTTGCTTTTTTTCTGTTTTACTGGTYTAAGGTGTCAGATCTTTAGTCTGTGTCTTATGGTGTGTATGGTCCAGCATCTTGCGCATCAGGTATCAATGTGCCTGCAGCCCTTAAATTTTATTGTAATGTGAATGATGTCTAAATGTGAAAAACTGTCCAAAATGCTCCATGGTGTAAGAAAGGCTGAATTTAAAGCTGCAATTTACCACCTTTTCATATCGCCTGTATTGTTCCTCTCTTATTGTGCCATGTTCCTAAATTAATCAGCAGGGTGTAGACCTATTCAGTGTGTGTGATGGTTAGGGTCTTGTGTTAGTAGCCACAGGTGATGGACAAAGCCTGTTGAGAGTGGATTGCAGGATGGGGGGAACAGTAGGGTGGATAACACTGGTCACTGTTGCTTGAGACAGCTGAGTTGAATTTCTGCCTCTCACTGAGTTTTTTGTGTTGAGACTGAGAGATTCTGTTACACCAAACCTTTGCAGCCACCCACTGATGGTAAGTGCTGCATTTTGCCTGACTTGAGATACCCAATCTGAGGTACAGAGTTCCTGAGACACAGGCTCTGAGTTTTTGCAACCACAGTTGTTCCACTATGGTGACAGTTTGGTGCAAAATACTGCAAAAGTGTTAGTACATTAAAAACAAAAAAATCAAGGCTTAAGTGACATAATATGAAGGTCCAAAATTTTGGCACACTTTTGGCACATCTTTTAATCTCTCTCTGTCTCATAATGTCTCTATGCCCTGTTTTCTGCTGCAAACTGAAGATACCAGTACCACATCAGCTTTTAATGACTCAGATGAAGTTGTTAGTGTTGTGAAGCAAACACTCGGTGGCTAAATAACGGAAAAGATGATGAAGACGCTGGTAGTAAACAGAGCCAAGCAGTGAGCACAGTTTGTGGACTGGCTTCATTTGCGTAAACACCCTTGCTTTTGGCATCCTCCAGCTTCTTGCTGCTTCACCTCACAATCTTAACATTTAAAAGGTATTCTTAAARCTTTCTTCCTACCTTCTAAAATACCAAACTAAAAACCCAAGAAATTCCACTGTATCGAACCACAAACCTTCACCTATGAGTCACTGACATGCTGGGACCTCAAGCTGCAGTGCAGGTTTGTGTTGTGTGAGCCGGGCAGCATGTGCTGGTGTGCCCTGCCTGGACCTGGCACAGGGCTCTGGGGAAGGGAATCTCTCCCATCAGTGAGTGCTCATTATCATGTGTCAGAGTTTCACTCTGTTGCTGAGAAAGCCCTTGAAGCCAGGAGGGAATACTAAATGGCGGGAAAGTCTCTAGAGAGGAACATCTTTAATGTCACCATTTCCCAGTTGGTTTTGAGATGGGTTTAACTCATTGCTGCTGGAAGAGGAGGAGGTGTAGTGGTCCTGCCTTCTGCCCACCTCAGATGCTTGTTCCCCATGTGTGCTGCTCTTCTTGGTGTGTTACCCTTCTCACTTGTCTGTTTGATGGCCCCACTGTGGAAGAAGGAGCAGCACCCAGAGCAAGTTACACCAGCATCTTCTGGGTTAGCTTTCTGGGCTGGGTTGGTTTTTCCCTGATGGTGTACACCCTTGCTGGAGCCGGATCCAGTGCCAGTGGCAGCCAGGCAGAGAGTGCAGAGGCAGGGGTTGCCTTGAGTCTCTTGCTTGAACTCATGGCCAGGCTATCTTGTAAGCCTCTATTTGCCATCTGGGAGCAGCAGGCTTTTTTGAGCTTCTTTAATTGCCCAAAAGCAGATCTAGAGTTTCATGAGGATAACAAAAGGTGTTCCCTGTTCCTGGTTTCTTTGCTTTGCTTTCGAGAACCCTCCTTCTCCTGACAGATTTCCAAATTTCACAAGTGATGCAGGCTCTTAATGGATCGCTCAAGGGATTCTATTGTACTGGTAAGCCAGCAGGAAACTGAACTGGTCTCAGCTGACACCTTAGTGAAAACTAAAACACTCCCTCTAAAACTTGGTGTGGGACTATAATTCAGAATGAAAAAGAGTTTCGCTAAGATTTARGAAATTAGAAAGGAGGTCCAGAAAACTAAATTTGATGATTGTAGCTGGCACTGCCTGCTTTGAATATGTATTTATAGATTTCTGCATATGCACACTAAATATTGGGAAAAGAAAASTGGGATGATAGAAAGAGAATATGCTGGATATAGACTAGTGAAAATAGGTGCTTTCAGAGGGAGTTAAAATAACATGAAGGAGGGAGATAAGGAATGGTATTCCAGCTAACAGGATTGCAAAGAAATACCTGCAAGAATGTTGATGAAAATAAAAGAATGGAGGATGGAGCTTAGTTCTGCTCTTTTGATTTCAGGAAACAACAAATTGTATTTTTATGGAATATGAAACCATTATAATTGCAGTTAGATATCAGGCTTGAGCTGGAAAGGAATGGTGAAGGGTAGTGTCAAAAAATTGAATTCCTATGGAAACAAAACAAGCAGTAGTGAACTGGGATTTGAAAGCTGTATATGAGCCAGTTTAGATTTCTTTCAGAATGCAGTGAAATGGAAATAGTGCAGGTCTTTAATTCTGCCTCACCTTTACATCCTGTATCTGCTTTATTGCTAATTGAGCATGGAGTAAGATATTCTACAGAACTTGACATTTGCTGAGTGTGAACTCCACCGTGTTAGGGAGGTCATGGAGAAAATGGTAGTTGTGAAAAGAGAAACAAAAAGTAAGATTTCAGCAGTTGTTCTTTCAAGTATTTCTATTACAGCAGGCAGTTGCCTTTGTGACCAGGAACAATTACATGTTCTAAGAACCAAGCTTTCTTGTGAGCATTTAGAAGAATATGGCTTTTTGTTTAGTTTGCTGTGTTTTTTAAAAAATCTTTGCATCTCAGAATAGATGTTTGGGTTGCTATGAGTATGTATGTAAAGTGACTTTAAATGGGGGGAGGGTGTGTGTGTGTATGTTTGTGTGTWAAAAACCAAAGTAAAACATGAAAAACCCAACAGCCATCACTAATATGTAACTATAAGAAATCAACATGTAAAAAGCGAATTCCAGGGAACCTTGGTTAGGAGAGCCTTCTTGCAGATTTGTGGTCAGCTACATCTTAAATGGCTGCTTTGAAGCAGTCAAAGGCTCGTGGTCTTGTTTTTCCACAATTGACTTTTAAGGGCTTCAGAACTATGCATTTTTTCACTGTTCATTCCTGTCAGTATTTTCTAACTTTGAAGATATCAGTCCACTGAGCTTCGGTAGTTGTGGTAGTGTTACTGCACTGACTTATATATGCAGCCCAATAAACTGTCCAAGAACGTTATTACCATTTAAAAATACCTTGTTCAAATTAATTCTCCTTAATAAAAACTATAGCAGAGATTGCAAGCRTAGTAACCGTTTCCTTCAAACTTGCATCTGCCTGTGGTACTATGCATGAAAGGAATTGTGTCCCAAACACTTGTCTGCTACTCCAGGTGAGGATTCTTGCCTGTGGAAAGAATTCCCTGTCCTGGGCAAGGGTGGACAGGCATGCAGGACCTTGGGCAGGGAGCTCAGTAACCACACAGTTGTCTGTATGTTAGGTGGGAGCATCTGTTTGACCTAACCCTTTGCAAAACTGCTGAAAAGCTGAGAACTACTTTTTTCTAAACACAGTCATTTGCTACCTTCAAAACAGTCACTCATAGCCCATGTTAATGTAYTCAGGAAACTTTGCAAAAGACTCTGTTTTGAGGGTTATGTTGTTTCGGTTTCTAATCCAGAAATTGTTCCCTTTCATGATGTGTATTCTGAGTTTTTTCTTACAATCAGACAATTTGATTTTAAATTGCAAGCTGCTGTAAATATTTATGCTGGAAAACATAAAGGAGACATGCTAGAGCACACATTTTYAGAGAGCTGCTTATACAAATTTCCTAGGCTGGTTCATTCTTTGGTATGTCGGACTTCTGTGTTAAGCATTTTAGTTCAGTAATGGCTTATGAGATTATGGAGAGAGAAACTGGGGCTCTTAGTTGAAAAAGTAAGATTTTTCCTTGCTATAATAGAACAGATGAGTAAACTGGACTTTAAGTTTCCRAATTACATGTGTTGGGCAAAGTGTAGTCTTTCCCACCACTTGTTTAAATGTATTATAACTCAGAATATTTACATTAAGAGGAAGGAAAGTGAAAACAAAACACCATGGCAGATTTTTTGAGCCTTCAGTAAAGCGTTTATGGGGGAAGTAGAGAAGCTCTGGTTCAGTAGGTGAGGCAGTGCTGTTTGTTTTTACATGAAAGCTTTTAAAATGCCTTTAAAGCTTCTTTCAGAATGAGACTGCTCAGAGACTGCTGACCTAGTAATTCCTATATGACCTTTGGTAGCAGACTGAAGAAGACGTCTTTGTAAGGATCCACAGGTTGTGAAAAGCAGGAGGATTTTTATTAAGGCAAAGTTAAAAAAGTCTGTGTACTTGAAAATTTAATCTTTGTCATATGCATGTGGCTAATGCAGTGTACTGGATTTAACATCTTTGATTACCAACAGAAACAGTAAGTAGAGAATGTATGTTCCTATGTTAAATACCCTGTGAACTTTCTTGCCTATGAATTCCTGTGTGTTTAAAAGATAAGTGCCCAGCAAGTCCCCTCTGCAAATCCCAGGGCAGACCTCTTGAGATGAAACGCAGGAGGAAACTGGGAAAGGTTTGGAATGAGCAGCAGGGAGGAGAAGCAGAGGTTCAGCAGGAGCCCATGGTGTAGTGTCGCTACAAAACAACTGTGTGTGTGTTCCTAGTTACCTATGAAATATGTGGCTTGCTCCTTGCCAGTGGTGGTAGTCATGGAATATCCAGAGCACAGCGCATGATTTCCTCTGATTTTTGGCCTAGTTTTTGGGGCTGGGAAGTAGGGTAAGTTAATATTAAATTGCATTGTTTTTAACTACGGAGCTCTGTTAAATCAGATGGGAGATTGCAGGCTTGTTCTTACCCTAAAGGTTGCAACGCAGACAGAATTCACAGCCGGGAAAAAGGAAAAAAAAGTGCATGGAAGAAGCACCTAAAATATAATTTCTGTGGTGGTTTTGCAGTTCCATTACCTGTAAGGAACCTCTAGACACTGTGCTTTTTGAAGAGAAGTGCATGTCTTGTACTCAGTAGATGTATGGATTTTACCTTTCTCCCTGCTTTAGGATTTCTTACAGAAAGAACATATTTCTGTCACAGGTCTGTGAAACATAATGGCGTATGTATTAACACRCTGTATTCTGTAATTTTTATCAGCMAAGTATCTAATATGCCCAAATATTCCTGTAATTCTCCATTGTCAAGAGGCAGTGCAAAATAGGTACATTGCATAGTCTAATGCCTTGAATCGTAGAAGAGAATTGCCTTTTTCAGTGTAAGGGCAGTGCTTCTGTGGCTGAGAGGCAAATTAGGAACTTTCACTGACTTAGTGAAAATACTAAACTTTATTGCAGGAATGATTTAGTAATTTTCAAACATATTTTATGTAGTTTACAATGGGAGCTTGCTGCATTTGTCTGAAGTACTGCATGCATTTTTTAGGAGGTGGGATAGTACCTTTTTGTGAAAACAGTYTATGGAACATTTAATTTTGTTTTCCTCTGGTGTTTTTTCTTAATTTTAAACAAAATATATTTCTGTGACAATAAAATCTTACCTKTGTTTTAGAATACTGCCTATGTGTGTTATATCCAGATATATGTGCTCGTTAGCATGTTCGGAATACTGTCTTCTTTATGTGATTGTTTCCTTTTTTTCCCTTAAATTCTGAAATGGTGATACAACTTTTGGAGATACCAAGAGAAATAGCTGTTCTGGTACAGGATGGTTTTACTTTTGTCAGATTAATGAAATGCAATTGATCTTCAGTGACCCTTCAGCAAGGTCTGGTACCAGGATTGCTGCAGAACCTGGCTGCCATCCCTGTCCACGTACTTGAAATCCATTGCTGCAGTGGAAGAAAGCATGCCAGTTTCTTTTGTTTGGTCTGCTTCCCTCTTGAAAGGGTCAATCTTCTCTCTTAAGCTCATTAATTAGGCTAGAATCCTATCCTAGAGTGAGTGGGCAGATGGGGTACATCCCAGAGCTCATGGGATATTTTCATAGGCACCCAGGTGGGATATGGTCTTGGCATAAAACTGATTTTAATTATTAATGTTTTCCCAGTATCCTATGACTGACTTTTATAATGCCTTTTCAAAAATAAATGAATAACTCATTCTCCCTTAAGACTCTATTTTTCATCACAACTTTTTTTTTCTTCTTCTGTGCCTTTTTTCTTTCCTATCATTCTTGCCTGCTAATGCAAGTATGACAAACAGTATAGTGGGCATCTGGGAAACAGGCAAATTTGTAGTGTCATCTTATTCCTTCCTGATTTTTCCTCCTGTTCTTCAACCTCCCACACATTTGATATTGCGAACATCTCCCATGTTTCAGTTTGCTGAACGAAGTTTTAGATACAAAAAAATACAGCTGAAGTGTGTTCTTCAGGAATAACATGTGTATAGTACTTTGAGAAAGCAGGGCAAGAAGTTGGCTATGGAGAAGCCAGGTTTGAAGGATGGGATACCTGTGTGTAACATGCTCAGGAAGCAAGGACAAGTAATGGATTTTCAGTGTATCTGAAAACTGACCCCATTATTTTAGGCAGTGATTCTACAAACAGTAGCTCCAAGATAAAAGAGAAAATGTACATATGGCTGCATTTCTCGTAGGTCTGTATAAACACATTTAGGACTGCTTGGAAGTACAAAAAAAAAAAAAGTTACTATGGGAATATTTTCCCAACTTCTACTGTAATTTTAGCACTTTTGTTCTTTTTTTTTTTGATGGGGGGGGGAGAGGGGGATGGGCAGAGCAGCTCTTGGTTTTCCCGTTTGTAGGAGATTCACATTCTAGCAGCTTTTCTTTTGAAAGTTCTACCTCCATGCTTTAGCAAAACACTGACCAGATTTTCCAGTAGATCTCTTTCATCAAAGCAAACTTGTTGTGATAAGCCAGCTGACGTGCCYCACATGCCTTCCAGCCTCCTTTCTTGTGTTACTTTGTAGCCTTGAGGGTAGAAGATAGATTSAAGCCATGAGAATGCGTTTTCCTGTGGACCTTAGTATTGTCTTGCAGTCAAGTGGTAAAATATTATAAAAGCTGTTTGTGCATTTCTGATTTTCGTTTTGACTGGCAAATCATGAGTTGCACAGCATGGCCAGTGACAGTCCTGGCTCACTGGTGTTGGCCTTCTGTAGCCTGGATGCATTAATTTAGAAAAAAAACTGTTTAAAATTACTTGGAAACGGGAGAATCTGAACATTAATTTCTTTAAAGGTAGGAAATATTGGCCTGCAAAGGATGTAGTGGTCAGTGTTTTCCAGAGCTGAAAGTTTCTGGCTAACCACATAGTTCTKCAAGGGCATTCAGACATTTGAAATGTTTTAAAATCTACTATTATGAGGAAAAAGGAAGAGAGGAGGTGAAACCAAAGCCTGGTGATGACAAAAAGGGTTAATGCAGATACACATATAAGTAGTGGTTACCTGCAAGTGAATTGCCGTCTCACATTTCTAGGAAACACTGTCCTAAAATGTGTCTCTTGAGCCAATGTTGTAAGTAATCAGCTTTTTCTCCAAGAGGCTTTAAAAACACAATTTTGGCAACAGTAACTAAGGCGGTATTTTACAGAAGAGCCCCCAGTAAATGGAAAGCAAGCTGGTAATCAGTTTTGATTAACGGATCTGCATTCTGTTATTTAAATGTTTACATCCTGATTAGCATTTAGGCTGCATTTAAATAGGCAGTTTTATTTTAGCAAAATATGAGGCATGGAGAGTGGAGATAATGTTTCAGATGCTAAATGCTGGGGATGTGAGGTGAAAAACGTGCACCCACCTCCTTCAGCCTTGTAAAGTGATGCTGATGTGACTGATATTTTCTCTTCAATTGTGGGTTTATGGAGTTTCCTAATCAGATAGGACTAAAGGAAAAAGTATCTGTGTCTCTCAAGTTACAAAACTAAGTTTTAATTTAAGTATTGAGACATTCGTTCATGAGCTAAATGTCTGTCTCCTCCTCATTTTGTTGAAGATAAAGTTAAGCAGGTACAAAAGTTTGTGAGATTTTTTTGTCAATTATTTTAAGAATTGCCAATTTGTGATAGCATCTGGTCATTCAAATCTGCATTTCCATTGTGATATTTGCTTCATATATATGTGGAGAGTAGTCAGCGTTCTTCATGTTGCATATAATGTGGGTATTTTTCCATGCAAAAGCACCAATTCTCGTAGTTTTTAGGTACCAGAGATAGTGATTTGCTTTGCCAACTCACTTCTGCTGCAAAGTTGCGACTTCTTGGCGAAAGGAGCATGCACATCTTTCTCAGTTGCAGATCCCAACTTTGTGAAAAATTGGCTGATTCAACAGAAAGGTTGGCCTGCCACGTAAGGCTGCCATAAAAAATGAGCATCTGACAGCTCTGTGGCTTGAAATAGTGGATCTGACACAGGCATATGGAAAATTCATGCAATAGGGATACTGTATCAAAACAATTTTTGTAGAGAGGCAAAACGGAATCCTTTCCCTCCCTGCCTCCCTCCTTTGCTTTCTCGTGACTCTCTTTTTATGTTGTTTGCTTCTTACCCTTTGCTTTTTAAATGGTGCCTCTTTAAAAACTGACATCTTACACAAGGATTAATCTGTTCTCAAAGAATTTTAGCCATTTAACTTTGAAGTGGAATATTCTCACTGGGATGACACCAGGAAGGTGGGATACTTTTGAAAAGCTATGGCTCCTCTTCCCCTTAATGTGACTGCCTGAAAGAAAAGACAACATGCTGTGCTCATGAGTTGGACAGGGACTTGACTCTTTTTCTTTCAAAGCAAACTCAATATCCTTGATGTGCCCTCTGATGACACACACCTTTTCTCCCCTTCACCTCCTATACTTCTGTCGCATTAGGTTTGATATCCTCTGCAAGGTTTCTTAACAGTCTTCCACCTGGACTTCTAGAGCAAAAACTTCTGTTTACACGGAAGGACTCGTKTTGTTGCTGATCTGGCAGAGGTTTTGAGAACTGGGAAGGGTTAGAAAGTAAACATATGTAACCAACAAATGTAACAATTGCCCTTCTCTCACAGCAAGCAAGTCTATAACTGATACTACTGGCTTTTTTCATAATTTCCTTTTTTCTCCCCCTCCCTTTCACATTTTTCACTGTCTTTGGGGTCTTCCACATTTTTTGCTGCACTTCTTTCAACAGACCTTTGAAAATAAGAGACTGCTGYTACAACTACCACGAAGTCATGAAGCAGAGGCACAGGAGCATTARGAGACAGCTTAACCAAGGTGTGTAGGCACCTCCAAAGCCTGAGGAACTATTGTGTCCAAAGTCCTTGGAATGGTCAGTTAGGATCATACTGGGCAATGAAGCTGGGGCTTTCCTGGTTGCCCCGGACAGCACTGCTGACCCAGTGTTTTCCACCAGGGCCCTTCCCTAAAGTGTTTGAGCTTTGATCCACCCGCTCATGGATTTGTGCCTAGCACTACAGGGTGTAGATTAATGAAATACAGATGTATTTGTCCAGGGTCCCATGCCTTTCACTGCCAGAGGGACACGACTCTGAACAGCATCGCCAGCTGCCCAGTCTGCTCTTCCCTCTTACAAGTTTTATCTGAGGAAAGCTCTCTGTGGTGAATGAATCACTGAAATGAAACGCCTGAAGACACAGTAAGATTTTCATTCATCCTGAAAAGTAATTAACATCTGGATATCTTGCCACTGAAAATTAATTTCCTTCAGTAGTGGCCAAGTCCTTCTCTGTGTCCCTGCTACTGTGTGTATCCTCTGGCTGTGCTGGTGCAGTTATATGGCAGATACGTTGCCGAGCATGAAGAACTGTGTGTAGAGCAAGCCCATGCAGTGGATTAGGGCACATATTCTTGATTTTGAATCACCAGCAGGTTCAGTGGAGCCTGGTCCCAGTTGTGTACAGGCTGTGGAATTCTCATCTGTATGCAACCTCTGTGAAGCAGCTGACTTCATGCCTGTGGAGCTGCACTAGCCTAGGAGCCATAAAACATGAATCACAGGAATGAGATCTTCATGGGAAGATAGAGGGAATAGACCTTTGKCTGCCTAGGGGGAGAAAAACTTATTCTCCACCACTGTTGCCATCTGTGTGCTCAGGAGTGCTGAGGAACTTCATGTGATCCTGCATTGGTGAAAACCTACATGAGTTTATCCTTTATGCRTGCCCATGTGAGAAAAATGTGTTTGGCCAATGAATTTTAAAAAGCCTGGTTCATTCCTTCTGCTTCATATGTAAATCCCGAYGTCAGAACTGCAGCTCTGCTTGCTTGGTGTTTAAAAGTTGTGGAGGGCTAATGAKGGTGCTGCAGTGTGGGTGCATGAAGCCTCACTGCTGCTTTTTGTGTTGTGTCAATGACCAGATGTGTGGAAACCATCCAGAGGTCTGCCAACATGTGGAGAAAGGGATGTCTTCTACTACTGTCATGTTACTTCTTTGCTCCCTTGGTAAAACTCTGCTGGGTCCACACATTGCTCGGTTTCTTTTGGGACTCTTGATAGCTATTCTAAATATTCATCAAAATAACAATGCAGACTTCTAAGTAAAAACCTTATTGGAAAAAAAGATGAGCTTTTTCCAGAAACAAATCCAATCGCCCCACCCATTTTTTTTCTTCAGAAACTAGAGCTGAGGAATTGCTACAGGAATGYTCTCCCAAGTCACGGTGGTTGCTTCATCCCCTTCCTAATAACTATGCTCCTGTGGTGGTGAGGAAGTACAGAAATTCTTCCAGGCTCAGTGTCAAAATCTTCCATGCAGTCACAAAAAAAGTAGTTTGCCGTTAAGTGGATAAATATATTTTCAAAGAAAAACTTTGTCCATGACTGTCCTTATCTGACACTAATGTTGGAGCATGCAGCTGAGAGAAAGATGAGGGTAAATATTCCAACATTCCAGCTGAGTTATCTTTGCTTCTTCCTGATTATTCCTTTCTATTCATGATTAATGCCCATGGAAATATTTTTAGACATTATTTTATTTAATTTTCTTTTTATCAAGAATAATAGTATAGAGTATCTGACCTTAAAATTAAATTAAAATAGCATATTTAAGCTACTAACACAAGAGCTATAAATTAGAAAAGCAGATTTGTGGGTTTTCATTGAATATTGATTCATTTTACATGTACTCCTGTCCTGTATTGAGCCGAGTCCTTTTTCTTTGCAGAAAATGAGAAGCATGTACTCATGTCAAGAGCATAATTCGTAGTTATTTACAGCAGGTGCTTTAAAACATTTGTAAATTCCAGCTTATAGCTGAGCAGTTCACCCTCCACCCCCTGTATGTAAATTTGTAACAGAGGTTTCAATACGGGGTTTGAGTGTATAAATGATACCTTTATTTTCAGTGTGGAATTCCCATTGAGAGGCCAGGCCTAAAAATACCAAGTGTTTCCACGAACAATCCCTGCATGCTGAGTAATATAGCTGCAACCAAGGGGAGAGCTTTTGCTGACAGTTTCCCAAATGAATGCAGGAGTCCAAACTGAGCTAGTTTATATATAGCTAGTTTTTATTACTGGTCATAAGCTCTTACCAGAAATCCAGATGTGCTTGAATCATACAGCAGATTAATGACACAGATTGACTGTGGGTGCAGGATGAAGGCTCCTTTTGTGTACCAGAGAGGATGTGGTAACTTCCTGTTAATGACTTCAAAATATCTTACAGAATGCAAAGGAGCAAGTTAAGGTGTGTAAGCAAAAGTTGCCAGACTTCTTATCAAGGGAATTATATGTTCTTGAAATGTGTGACTTGATTTAAAGAAATAATTTTGTATTGGTGCTACCCTTTTCCAATGGAGTGTTTCAATAAATAAATATTTTTAAAAGAAAGCCCGAAAAGACCCCCTCTTCAAAATATTATCAGTAAGTAAAAGGGAAATTCAAAAAGAAAAAGCCAAAGGAAGTAGAGGAACTTTACAGGGCAGGCAGTGGTTCTTCTAAAATACTAGAAAATCTTGCATGAGGGAACCCAAAGTGCTTTGGTTTTGGAATGTTTAAATATAGTATATTTTTGAGTGGTTGCTAATTTGAAATGTTATGTTCTGYGTGGAAGTGAGTAAACTTATGAGTTTGAGTATTTCTCAGTGCTCGTGTCCGGTGGGCATATTTGTGCAGCATGTGAATAGGCATGTCTGTGCACCATCAAAACCCTTGATTTTTCTTTTTCTTGCTCCTACTATACTGTACTTTCCTTGGGGAAAATTCAGTGACTGTGGAGTTTGATGTCAAAGTATGCTCTCTCCCCATTAAATCTCTGCAGAAGCAGGTGAGTGGCTGCATCCAGCAGGTACAAGTTTTCTTTTTGCTCAAGGTTTACTCACAGGGACCATTTACTGATTTGTTTGGCAAAGAAGTTGATTAGAGTCAGGCTGTCACAGGACTGGTTTCACCACTATCTCTGTAAGAATGGTTTAAAGTACAATATGTAATTGTGTGGAATACAGTATGTATGAAAGCAACGTGGGAGAGGTCAGCAGCACTTACTGAGTTTTTGTCTTGATTTTTGCCACAATTGATAYACTTTCATCCCTGAAAGTGACCAAAAGATCCTTGTAGACCGGCCAGCACTGGCCCTTGGCACTCAGGTCAGTCACTGTGTCATAGGGTCCACTCAGGACTGTAACTGCCACTACAACAAAGCCAGTTTAAAACTRGCATCAGGCACTACTTACACCAGCAGCTGTTTTAGCCCAACATGTGCCCATGAGTAGCTGTATTTTTAATTCGGTGTATTTAAAGTCTAAGCTTATTTTCAGGGKTTTTTTTTGCAAAGTATTTAAATTGTCATAGACAGAGATGGGCTGCATGTTTTTTCTGTGCTTTCACATAGTGACTTTTTGCTTGCCTTAACTTCTGTAAAAATCTGCCTCTGAGAAAAGGGTAACATTTGCACCAAATTCTCTGCTTCCTTTGGAAACACAGAAAAAGGAAAAAGCGTTTCCTGCTAGTGACTGTTTTAATTTGTGTCTCTGCTTGCATGAGAATATATCCCAAATGTATAGAGAGGGATTTGTTTCAGGGTCCTGTTAACCTGAGAACTTTCACTGTTTTTTTATCTTTTTTAATTCCTGGCAGTAGAATTACRTTCATTGTTTCTCCAATTTTAAATCTAATTTCTAAACATGATGGGAATTGTAATGTAATCGTCTCCATGAAATGTCAGATTATGAAGACTTCAAGGGTTTTTTGGGTTGTTTTTTTAACCAGTGGCTCATTTAGGCTGGGTGTGAGTGAATCAGTTTAGCCAGAGGCGCTGTTGGCAGTGTTGGACATGGTCAGATACCCTTTAGTATTTGAGCCTTGTAGTTGCTAATAGTGTTTAATCCTGATTAAACTTCCTGAAAGTAGTCAAATGTTTGTGCATGTATTTTTTTTTTTCTATAGATAATAAGGATGCTGATGGGCATTTCTTTATTCCGAAGACAACCATACTATTGACATTGAAGTGTTTTCCCTTGGGATACCAGAATTGAGTCTGTTTTTTCTGTATCATACTTACCCTTCTAGGCTTCTGATATTCTCTGGAATTCCCAGTTTTCTCCAAACAATTTTATTATTAGATGTGTGCTTTCTGAAGTCTCCATTTAGGTTACGTTCAATATCCTGACGATACTGAGCTCRCACCTAGTAGCCTGACAGCCCAGGTCATATAAATATGTGGAGGAAAGGAAAAGTGGATTGGGAACAGGGGTAGAACAAGGGGTTATGGAGGAATCAGAACTATATCATTTACTTACCTCTATGGGAAATGTCTACATCTAGTTATGAAAGAAACTTTCTTAGATATGTCCTCAAACTTTGTATTTTTCTATTTGCCTGAAATAATGATATTGGAGAGAGATATGACATTACAAGAGGCTGTGGTGGAGATTCTCATCGGAGTATAGATTTTCATGTCCAAGAGAAGATTGTTTTTTAAATTACTGATATGCTCTGAAGATATGTAGAAGAAAAGGTAAGAATGAGGATAGATGGCTGGTGCAAAAAACACCCAACAAAATTAGATCCAGATGGAGGAAATGGGATTTATGTTCTTGAGCTATGCAAAGGCTGTCCCATATCTRTTCCCCTTTCCCATTATTTTCAGCACAATGTGAGGAGCTCTGTGCTATATTTATGTATTGGAACTGAGAGTAAGAAGGTAGTAATGAGTCTGTTGTCAGCATGTTGTGCTTTCTTTAATTTACAGCATCATCACTGTGCTGTGCTGCCATAAAGGAGAGAATATAGCCTTTGTCCCYGCTCGGCATTAGCGGAACCGAGAGTGATGGACGCAGTTGGCAAGGGCTGCAACAACAGAGTCCCCATTCATCGCTGCCATCAGAGCAGTTTGCTTTAGCTGTGTTACGTAAGCCTTTTGTGGTATAACTCAGGACATTGCACAGAATAATATTGGGCATGGATATCCAGCTGTTGTGCGAAATGTTGAGAAGGGAATAAAAGGTACCTTATTGCAGTCAGTGGCTGGGGCACACCTTCAGAAGCTCATTGAATTAGAGTATTAAAGCAACCCATTCCCTCAGCAGCCATCACATGACAAGTGCTGGAAGCAGTATTGAGCCACTGCACTAGACATCCTTCTTGCACAAAAATACTCAGTTTTACCCTTAATGAACCTAATGCCATTTCATGTGAATTTTGTTACCAAACTGGTAAGGGAAAGCTTTTTCTGAAAATACTGCATGAGTTACCAACCTCGTGGTGTAAGGGTGATGCAGGGCTGTAAGAACTATAATAATAATTACGTGTAAGAAAATGTAATATTTTTGTCATTGAAAAGTCACTGTCATTAGCTATTAGACTTCTGAAGATAAATCCACCTGCCTTTTGTAGTTAACATTCTGCCCAAGARTTTGCAAAATAATGTTATTAAGTAGAGTGTTTTCGTTTATCATGGAAAGAAGGTAAAAGAGCTGCTGAAATACATCAGAAGTTGGCGATAGTGAAAGTACTGCTTTGCTATCCCGAATATTATCTGATGAAATAAAATGCTGTATAAAGCTCTCTTCAGTTAAAGTGATGGGTCTCAGTGTTCTCTTTTGGAGGGCTGCATGAGTGAAGGCAGGCATTTCCCAGAGGCATGCATTGTCTTTTCCTTTGCTTTGTCAGTCCTGTGCCAGGGAGCASTGGACATTGCCTGCTTGACAAAACGTCTTGCTTTTCCTGGTCATTGATATCACTGCTACTCAGTGTGACCTTGCAAAGTGACTGGAGATTGTGGAGAAACTTCAAGCAAAAACTAGTTTTGTTTTAGCCAGGTGGTGGTTTAAGTCCTTGATTACCAAGTTAGTACAAACGAAAAATGTAAATCATAAAACAAATTACAGATACAGAGACTGTTGCTATTCGGTTCAAGCTGTTTCTCTACAATTTTGGCCAAGGTGTTTTGTAGCTACAAAAATCTGAGGATCCAGTTCTGCATAGGTGTCTTTTGGCTTCTAATGGTCSCTTTCCAAATCTTTCCTAGAATTAAGGAAAGAAAATTTCAGATCATGTTTCTGTTGATTTTTTTAAGCTCCTTTTTTACTGTTTTCTGGTCTTTGTTATGTGTCAACCAGGATGCTGACTATATCATATACTTACAATTATTTGGGAGCAGGTCTTTATGCTGAGAAGCATCCTTATAATTCCTGTGTTTTACCTTGTAATAGTTCACTAACATCATGCACTAGATGCATTTTATTTAATCATGTAGCACTTTGTCTTCTAGAGCAATAACATTTTATTGTGATTATGTATGACATTAACATGTACTGTTAGTTTTACTCGATGACCAAACCTGATGTATTAAATCAATGACATACTTGGGCTTGGGGAGTGTTGCTTCTAAATTGTCTTTAGCTACTAGCCTGCTCTACAGGTAGTCATTTTGGGGGGTTCTGGCAGTCACAGTGGTGAATGACTGAAAATAATTGGAGAGTCTATTGTAAGTACAAATTTTAGTGTTCATAAATATAAATGGGTAGGATGTGCTRATAAAAACTCTGAGTGATTTTTCATGGTTTTGGGGCCTTCTTTCACTTGACTGTAGAATTGAAAATACCCAGTTGAATTATTTTATTAGGAGGCAGCATCCATTCCTTACATGTATAACCACATCTTCTGCAGCTAGGCCATGCTAAAAAAAATTGTTKTTTTTTTTTTTTATTTTTATTTTTTAAATTTGATGTTTAATTGAATTTAAATGAGGTATAAATATAAAATTAGGGAATGTTTCAGTTCTGGAACAAAACCAAGTGCTCTGTGTCTGTTCAAATTTACCCGTTTTTAAAATAAAATACTCAGTTGAGAGTAGCTACTGGCTTTGCTTAGCTAGGCTTTGAATGTACAAATGCTCTCTGTGTCTTATTTGGGTTCTTAAGGAGGCAATGCCCAAGTATTATTTAAGTACTGGGTTTCAAGCTGAATGTTTTCTGTCTGCTTGTTTTGCAAGCACCTAAAATTACTGTAACTGAGAAAAGGGGAAAACGTGTAGTTTGTGCTTTTGATAACAATATGTATATAATCAGCACCTCCTGGTTAATGAATTAGTTGGCTGTTTCTTTCATACAGCAGTAGCAGGGAAAACTGCTGGGATAATCAGCAAGTATTGGCAGAGGGATTCAGCAATGTATATATCGGTTAATATTTCCTTCAAATAGTTTTCGACTAAACTAGATCAAAATTTTGAATGCGTCCCCCTATGTGTCTAATTATATTTCAGGAGCTGAGGCAAATAAAATAYTATAAAAGTGCAGTATTTAATTGCTTTCTTTAAACCTCAAGGAAACACACAGAATGGTTTTATTCCCCTTTCACAGTGCAGTCATATTTTGTAGAATAAACTCCTAATTTTGAGTTTAAAACATTGAACATAATTGAAGGCTTTGTTTGGGTTTGGTTTTTTTTTTTTTTTAACCCCAAAAGACCTCCTCTTAATGTCAATATAAACAGCTTTTTCTTTTTAAATGGTGATAAAAATGTGTTCTTTCTGCAGATATATCTTGTGATTGCAATGTATTAAATATTTCAGGCTCAACCATGCATATAGAAGCCCTGTTACAATTTATAGTTCACTGCTTAGAGCCATCCCAGAATTTGGGTGTTAAGAAGTAGATGCATCAGCAGAGTACACATTTACCTTTGGAGATGGCTACTAAACCTGTGCCCTCAACAGTGTTACRTTCCAGCACCCAGACTTGTCTTTAAACATCATCTCTTACCAACTGGATGGACAAACAAGCCAAAGTGGGCACAGGGCCATTCYCTGAGAAACAGAGAGGGCAGTGCATGATGACCACTAAGAGATGGCCATCCCTTCCTGCAGCAGCACAGGAACAGTTGTGGTTGAGGGGAGACTGCTTTTGGCCTTGCTCCAGTGCCCGTCTCCCCAACCCTGTGATGCTCTTCAACACAAGTCTGCGTGAGACTAACTCCACACTTTGGGAGTGGAGCACCTGAGGAAGGGAGCCAGGCAGCTCCTAGGAGAGGCCGGAATTGAGTACTGCAGGGGGAACAGTTCTCTGGAGGGAGTGTGTTGCAGGGGATGTCGTTTGACATCAGCTTCTCCTGTTGTCCTCATTTAAATAGATACTTCTGCTTATGGTGGGGATCTGGGGGCTTTTTTGAGGGTGTTCTTTGGTTGTTAGGTTTTTTGTTTTGTTTTGTTTCTTTTGTTTTGGTTTTTTAACAGAACCAACAGTATCTTTTTGTTTAAAAGAAAAGTGCTGTAAGCTTAAGGTAAGATTCTTTCATCTTGACTATAACAAAACAGTAAGCCAAACAGACGGCTTGGAATTGGTGTGTTTTTCAAAGCCTCGTTGCTAGCACAGTAGTTTTTTAGAGCTTGTTATTTGCTGTMCGTGAATGTGAGGTACAGATTCCTCACTCAGTGGTGGCAGCTGCCACCCAAGGACACCACTACTGGGAGCAGGGGCTTTCCCTGGGCTTGCACCCAAGCCAGGTGCCATGCTGGGAGGCAGATCCCTGTCCAAGCAGGGAGCCAGGCTTCATGAAGCACAGAAGGCTTTGCTGACTCTGGCTCTTGGGAGAATCCAAGACACTGTTGCTTTAATGTGTGAAGGTAATTTGAATCATTTCAGCCTGACCTTGGGGGTTACTGTGCCACTTTCTGCTGGGTGGTGGTGACCAGATCTCAGTGTGTTCTGGTCATTTGGTGTGACCACTTTCCTTCTGTATTGGTGAGCCAGTGAAAACTCATTATTWTCGGTTTAACAACACTACTGTCCTGTAAGAGGTTTGGTAGCAATATAGTGAATTACAGCAGTATTTTCATCAAATGTCTAGCAAAAATAAGTTTCTGGAAGGACTCGGTGTTGTGGGAAGGTGTTTTGCAAAYATCTTTTTCTAGTATAATAAAACAGGATGAAAAAATAAGACAAATTTAAACTATAAATAATTGTAGAAGTTGGGATCACCAAGTTAAAAAGAATGGCCCACAGAAATCACTTAAAATTTTGAGTCTGACTGTGTTTGTACTTTTCTCACATATAAAATCTGCCAAATTCTAGATGCTGTCTTTCCTGGGAACTAACCAATGCTCTCTGGCATGATTTTCACTTCCCCTTATGTCTATATTTGAAAAAACATATGTGTAGTCCCCAAATGAATATAGTGGTTAACAAGCTATGGATGACAACCCACAAAACATATTTGCTAAGCAAGTTTCATACTGCTTAATGGAAAACAAATACCAGAATKACTAAACCAGGGATATTGCTGTACATACATATATTTCATGTATGAGAAAAGTTGAAGTAACAAATCACTTTCTGAGCTTTTCTCGGGCATGCTTCTTCTCACTGGAGTTAAGTTACTGTGACTCTGGGGGCAGAACTGGGTCCTTTGGTACACATTAATGTTTTCCCYGGTAGGGCAGGACATTCTATATGGCAGAAAAAACTAGTTACTGTTGTTACATGAGTAATAGTTTCATCCTTCTTAGTTCCTAAGGAAGGAATCATGCTTTATATCCTAAGGAAGTAAAGAGAGAGGCGTCCCCCTAAAGCAGCACTGTTAAGTCATTCTGTAGTAAACAATGTCTCTGTTGTTCCTAAAAGGAAAGAGGCCATGCAGAATTTTCAAGCCTGCTATGATGTCTCTTGTGTGCAAGCAGCAGGAAGTGTGTGATGCTGGGAGAAGCTCGGTGAAGGGCTGCAGTGTGTGGGGAAAACCCCTCTTTGCAGGTAGTGCATCACCTCCAGCTGAGGGATGACCTTGGGATCAGGTGGGGAATGGACCATGGCTAGGATAGAGCAGATTTTTTCCACATTTTTCAATGGCAGATTGCCACAGGTGCATGTAGCCCTTGCTGCCCAACCCAGGTAGCGCTGAATTTGGGAGCTCATTCTGGTAGTACCTGCTGGCTTAAACACAGCATGAAATTAGAGGTTTTATTACAAAACACTAAAGCTTAGTAGTGCTTTTAACATTAGGTGCTCAGACTTTAGCCAGAGCTCTTGAAACTTGCTTATACGATTAGATTTTTTTTTTTTTCATTTGAAAGGAACTTATAATATATTTACTTGCCTTCTTTCATCTGGTGACTGACACTGGCTTCTTCCACATGACTGCACTGCTGAGATGGTTAGGAACCTAACAAGTAAAACTGAGATTTCTGTAACTTTCTGCTTGCTTCATCAAATCCCTTAAGAAATTTTCAAACACTAACAAGGTTTATGATGTAATTAGAGCCTTTGATAACTGCCTAATGCTCGAAGTAGAAGAAACTTAAAACGTTATAACGTTGTGTAACCAAGCCCACTGGTCTTCAAAAACAGAATTTAAAGGCCATTTCAAATTACCTTTCAGATGCCTATATAAATACAGTTAGTTCTGGTGAGATCAGCAAAARTTCTTAGATGGTCAGCACTTTTTCTTATCTGAACCACAACTTGGTTTTGCTTTTCTTTTTCCTTAATTTTGGTCATTGGTTTCTAAATAGTGATACTGATGCTAATGCGRATACTACTGCACTTGGTATTTAGGAAAAAGAAGTAACTTCTAGATTAGTTACTTGGTTTTGGCAAAGCACCTGTTGCAGAATGTCTACCCTTCTGCCAGGGTTTAGCCTATGGAGTTCTGTATTTTGTGTTTAAGAAAACAGCTTTGCACAGGCATGCCTATCTAATGTTTTATTTCTTTTTTAGCTAGCTGCTGTGGGAAACAGTGGTTTTCTGATGAACTTCATACAAACCAGATAGAAGTGGCCTCTCTCATTTACTGTAGGTGGACCTGCTGTAGGAGGGGTGGTTGAACTAGTCCCTTCCAACCCCATCCATTCTGTGATTTCAGAATGAGTTGAGGGGTGACTGCTGGGTACTTTCCAAATGAGTGCACCATGACATCTCCTGTGGCCCACATGAACCTCACTCAGGCCAGCTGTTGGAACTCTATTAGTGAAGCCAGATCAGCCATGCCCATACATGACGTTTTGACTTCTTCAGGAAAAAAGGAGCATGAATAGAAGTATAAAATAAACTGTTTATTTTCCTTGAAATTCAGAGATGTGTTTGTGTGTTTGATACATCTACACATGAGAAACAAAGCCCAGTATCCCCACAATCCTAATATATCTGCATGAAACAAAAATACCCTTTTCTGWTAAGCACCCTTGGCCCTAGCTATACAATATAAGTGTCTGTGCAGTGATGGTTCTGATAAATTGTTTCTTAAAAGCTGCTGTAGTTAAGCTCAACAATTGCTTTGCAACTCCAAGTTGCTGAACCTTAGTTATGCATGTGCTATGGACAAGGCTGTGCCAAGGCAAGTGTGTGTTAGTAACGTTAATGTTACTAAGGTGTTCTGTTCTGCCTGGATTGTTTTCTCAGAGAGCTGCAGTTCTTAATACACTCCCAATTTCCATGTGGCTGGTAAAAGGAAAAGCCAAAGGAGCATGTAGGTGTGGTGGCTGAGTCTGTACCAAGACTGCAGTCCTGTCAGTTTGCACCAAAAAACCCAATCTAGAATAATTTTAATGGGATCTTTGACAAAAGGAGAATACTTTAAACTGACAGAGGGTGGGTTTAGATTACATGTTAGCAGGGAAAAATAAGTTCTTTGACCGAATCCAAACTTGTAGCTGTAGGTAAATCACAGTGAGGTGGGAAATGCAACTTGTTGGGACAGCTAATAGCTGTACAGTACTTGTAATCAAATGAGCGAGAACCCTGCTTTTTTGAGGGATGGYGTAAATAAGTAAAATAGTTTTTACTCCAAACTACTAGTAATCTGTGCAGACAAAATACACATTAAGAAAGGAAAAATATATGTACTTCATATAGAGGCAGGGTGAAGGAAAGGCTGATGTTCTCAAATAGTTGTGCATCATGTGCTGGTAAAGTATAAAGAAGKGAAAGGTAGTTTTGCAGTAGACTTTTCCCCTTTCTTGTTTCTAGGCTTCTTAGCAGCTAACTGCAGCCCCCTGTTTGTTTTGTCTGTAGCTGATTGGAAGGATACTGGGAGTTTTGTGTAGTTCAGGTGACCTGCAGTACTCCACATGGCTACATCATCTTTCATCATTCTGCCTTAGACTTGCTGTTGATGGGCAGTAGTACTTGCTGTACTTGACCTTCACCCAGGATTACCAGGGACAGCAAGACTGAAGTCTCTCTTTCTGTGTTTCAAAATAAAGGGACTGCTCCTCTCATAGGTTTCAGTGAGCACTTGGTGCTGGGAAGAAGGCAAGGTGGTTCACCTGCAAGCAGAACCACAGGGCTGAACTGTGTCCCCAAGGAATGATCTAACCTGCTTACCCTAAGACAGGGTTGGTAAAGTAATTTCTGACAGCAATTAGCATCTCTTTACAGAACATATAGAAATATGTTCTTATCCTAATAAGAAGATACAATATATATCACATATGATGTATATGTGTGTTTATATATATATATATATATGTACACACACACATATATATAAAGTCTATTCATGTGCTTTTCTTTCTGTCAGAAAGCTTTTCTCACTGTCTTGGTAAAGTCTTTCCTCTTTAAATTTGAAAATGCATTCATTTCCTCTTTGCATCTTCCTTCTGAACAATTGAAGACTTACCTTCTCTGCCTTCAATTTCCTTTTGTTTAGATTAGATACTTAATTTATCCTCTTTCTACTCTTCTCTGAATATCTTCTGACTTGTCCACATATGTCATGGAGAGCAGCAGTGAAACTTGACCAAAATGTTCCTGTTGACAACCAGTAATGGTGAGTATAGTAGAAGGCTTTCCTCACAGACCTCTCTTGCTGTCTGTTCCAGCACATTTGCTTTTTTTGCAAGAATGCAATACTGTCTGTGCTTATCTAGCGTATTGTGTACTGTAACCTCTAGCTCTCTTCCACAGAACTCCTGCCTAACTGGGAAAGTGCAAGTTGGGCAGTCGATGAAAGACAGAAACCTGGTTGTGAGGCTGGCCTGGGATAGTGAAATAGAAAAAGGGTTAATAATGTTTTAGAGGAAAACTACCTGATTAAATACCTGAGTAGATAGTTCACTAAGAAAAAAGGACAGAACATTGGAACAGTGGAATATTTTTTTGACAGTTACTAAAGCAGATGCCAAAGGGATTTTGGCATAAAATGTGCTGAAGTTCAGTTTGGGTATCAAGGTTATAAAGTGTTTGAGGCTAGGAGATTGCCAAAGAAATGTTTTGCTTGTATATGCAAGACAGTGTTCTTAATAGTATTAACATTAACATTTGCCTGCTTGCTCTGGTGCCTGCTGAAGTCTGTCACTTTGCAGGCCAAGCTGCTTTTTCTGTGTTACCTTTTCATCTTCCTTATGGAAAATATTTCAGTTAAAGTGATTTTTGTATAAAGCTTTAGTTAAATTCAGTTGTCTTTGTGTGTATGAATTTTCTTATAGCAATAATAATGTTGTACATTTCCAGAAGTGTTACTTTAGACTTTTTTTTGTGGTCTTTTTATCCCACGTGGAATATGGAATAGCAGTGTTGCCTTGGAGTATCCGGAGTGGGGACCTATGCAGAGCAAGTCCCATGATGCTTTTGGTTATTGTTATTGGTTATGTTCTAAACACGCACAATGAATTTTTTCTTCCTGAAAAGAGGGGAAATCCTCACTCATTGAAACAACTTGTCTTCCAGATTGGACAAAAAAAACATGGGTTTTTGTAGTGGGCTAAAATCCTGCAAAATTTCAGCACAGTATTTTTCYAGTAATCCCAAGATTGTTTGTTCAGCTGCTTTCGTTCAGTGTAGCACTTAATGAGAGTATTTATAAAAAAGAGAGGTGGTTAAAGCATGGAACTTACTTTTTTTTTCAAGTTCTTTGACATTTACTTGTTCTGTCAAACTCCTTTCCACATTCATATTATGTATGTGTGTGTGTAAAGGAGTGTGTGTGAGGCACTCCTGGGAGGGATGTCAGTGATTTGTGCTCCTGAGTCAGCAGAAGTTGCTGGTAAAAGGACAGAAGTGTAGTAAGTGCTGTGGTGAATGCCCTGCTTCGCATTGTGTTGTCTGATCCCGATTATGGGTCTTAAGCCCCTACTGACAGCCACAATCCCCTTGTTTATGAATCTGTTTCTAAATGCTTTCTTTCGGAGAGTCACACAGCCATGACTGCACCCTGGTTTGTTTCAACATTTCCTCATTAGCCTGRAGAGAACTCTCTCAAACCTGCTACCCCACGCTGCTTCCATCTTCAGCATGACAGGGTGTGGTTTCACAGACCTGTGCAAGGACCAGAGGCTGGGGTGGATTTGGGATGCAGGAGGGAAGGGCGCTCCATGGTGGGTGCCAAACCATATTGTTAAATATCAGCTATATTCCTTTATAATGTCTGATCCAGCTATTACTGACTTGGTCAAGGACTGGGTTGAAATAATAAATATAGGACAATGYTGGAACTTATATCCCTTTAGGTTTTTCACCTTTGGCTATTTTGAACCAGAATGGCAAAAATGGAATTTAAATATATTGTTCAATTTAGTGTATCTTTTCCAGCTATGCTGTGGTCTRGGTTAGGGGGTTGAGGTTGCTTTTTTGTTTTGTGTTTTTAAGTAGCTAACCAGCTCAATCCACAAAGTAGTGCAGTTAATAATCCTACTTTGCTTCTGTTCTTGAGCATGTGCACTGCTACCAAGGGACAATCACCTGTACAATTCACCCGTGCTTCATCTTTCAAGGACTGCATGTTGGTGACCACATTATTTGTTGTGTAGCATGTTCTGTGATCACTGCTAAAATCTTGAGTTGCACAGTTTGCAGAAATGCTGAGTAACTACTGTTTGCATGTTATTTTGTCCTAAATAATTCAAAAAGATGCTTATACAAAACTGTGGGTGCTCTCCTGCATTATTAATACTACAAYAAAACCATGTTGCAGCATTAAAATGAATAGTCAAAAAGAAGCCCTGCCTGTGCTACCTACTTAGAAAGTCCTGTCCTACCTTTTTATTGCTCTGCAAAGGTCTCTACACCACCAGTTTAAAATGCATAGCTTTTGCTGAAGTCCCTCAGTTGAAATTTAGGGAAGGGTAAAAAGAGCAGGAGCAAGGTCGGTTGGTTGCCCCTGGGGAGCTCAGAGGAAGGAGCAGTGGATGCAAAGTGAAATAAAATCTCTGTTCTCAGGAAGGTGGGGAGCTGGCATGCCCCTGGGGAGCTCAAAGGAAGGAGCAGTGCTTGCAAAGTCAAATCAGATCTCTGTTCTCAGGAAGGTGGGATCTGTATCCATCAGTTTTTCATAAAGGTACAGGAGGGTTTGAGCCATGGGTAGAGCTGGGTGCAATAAGGCAAGTCTCACCCCATCAAGTTAGCCACCAGCTTTTCCTGAACTTTTTGCAAAAGAACTCAACGCAAATTCCCAATTGTGGCTGAATTTTGATTTTTTTTTTTTTATTGGTACATGAAATACTTTTGATGCTGGAAGTTAAGTTAGAAGTTAAGTTAATAATGATTCCTTTGTAGCAGTCCCTTTTGAAGTAGACAGTCCTGTATCTACAAGAAAACACTATGCAGAGGGATAAATTCTGCTTTCAAGTTTGTATTTTATGTATAAATGTCTTRTGAATGCTTTTTAAAAACAATACATGTTAACAGGAATATTTACATATAAAAAAGAAATAGGATTTCAAACTATTCCATTGATTATGTAAGAATCCCTGTCCTTGCTTGTTATTTTTTCCTTCAAATAATCAACAGCCTTTGGCATTTCACACCCTTCTTACAGCAATTTTCAGTAATTTCTTCTTGAGTGCTGATACTTGGTTCTGTTTTAGCTATTTGATACTGAAGTTTCTCAGAAAGCTTTTACATCCATATTCACTGGTCACAAACTGCTCGGCTGCTTTTTTTGAAGTCCCCATCGTAATTCCTATCACAACATTTCTAAACTATGTCACAGTTTGTTTTGGTTTGTTGTTTTTGTTTTTTTTTTTTGTTTGTTTGAATAGAAAACCACTGGAGTTCTCAGCTGTGGCTGTGCTCCGTATTCGGCAGCCTCATGGCAGGGCTGTGACCTGATGAGAAGCTCTTTCCCGGGCTGGTCTGAGAGCACCAGGAATGGTGCTGGTTGCCTCTCCTGAACCAAGTTTAGCACCAAGCTAAGGGAAACCCAGGCCATGTGAGCGCWGCCGCCTCGGGCCTGTTGCAGGCTGTGTTGCCTCATGTCATGCAGTGCTATTGTTGGTTATTAAAGGCATCCATGCTCTCATGCTGGCAGCCTACCAGACCTATCTTCTTCCAGCTGAGCCTCAAGGCTTATTGTATCAGAGCTCAGGAGAGACGTGCCTGCCTCAGCTGTGTGCTGATGGTGTCAGTCAGACRGGTGATGTGGAGTAACAGACCACTCTTAATCGTGTATTTTGTGCCTGATTTAAGGGTCCCAGTAGATCCTAGTTAAGGAGAGCAATGCGCGTGGCTTCCACTGGGCAATGGGGTTGAAACCTTACCCTGATGACAATGAGAAGTTGTACTGTTTGCTGGTTGCCCACAGTTGGAGCCATGACAGTGATAAACCAAGAACTTGTAATGAATCCTATGAGTCATTTCATTGCTGCTTGACATCTCCATTTCCTGTAACTTGGTTCCCAGTGGGAGCCCAATCACTACCCCCAGTGACTCCTTCCTTCTTCACCTTCATTCTCCACCTCTGTGTGGTCAGGGCTGGCAAGACACTTACTGTAGGAAAGAACCTTGCTTTGGAGCACCACCTAGAAATCCATCCTGGAGAACCAGGATTAGCACAGAGTGAGAGCCATTCTGGCGTTATCTTCCATGAAGTAACTGCAAAGTTGTGTCATTAATACATGCAGTTCTGATTGTCACTGCAGAACATGCTGTGTGACAGACAGTCTTGCTCAGAAGTTTGAATCTTAGGGATTGTGTTGAGTCATACAGTTGATAGTCTAAATGTAAATAATAGTTGATGCATGTTAAAATTTGTATTTCATTAGGTGGAGGTTTTTAGACTTGAACAAATGAATTATTTTTTTCATATAATGCTGTAGCATGCTTACTAGCTTTGACAAAGAGTTTTTCCCCTGATACAGAGACAACAGATAATAACAAGCAAGCAGACAAGGTTATGCAGCAGGGGGGTATTTTAATCATCTTTGTTTTGGAGAAGACAGGCCAAAGTGAGGTACCTCTTAGAAACAATCTACTTCACTGGTGCTTTGCTTCAACAGATTGACATCAACTCAGGAAAGAAAATAACTGTTTGCTTTTCCTGTTATAGGCTTCTTTCAATCACTGTGACAGATGTTCCAAGCATGTTGTTCCTCTGGTAGGTTTCTTTAGTAGTAAAAATACTGCATTTTAAATATAGTTTAAATTGGTTTAGGTACCTTGTTTGAATATGATTCAATATTGCATTATACCTGGTTTAAATCACAATGTAACAGGACAATACCATTGTAAAGTCTAGTTAGGATTATTTCAAACCCATGTAGGAATTTTTATTTAATCACATTAAAAGTGAAGTGCTATTTGTTTCTAATATATCTTGCAATTCAATTTAGGATGAACCTGGATAACMTAGTGAACTTCCCTTTCCCTGCTTATTATTTGGAATTACCTTGAATAAAAAAATTAGAAAARCACTTAGTTAAATAGTTCTCTTTTCCTGCAATGTTGTCTTTTGTGGCAACTGAATGTTCTACATCAGGAATACACAGATTTTGTTACCCTTTTTATTTCAATAAAATGGAGTTTAGTGTTTCAGGAGGAGTTGATATGGCTGAAGTTAGAGAGAGAACCAGTACTCATGTACAAGGTATCCATTATTCCTTTGGGGRTTTTGGAAGTCTTTACAGCCCTTGTGAAGGGCTTGTGAACCCTCCCTTTCCTCTGCCAGTGAGTTCCAGTTCAAAGCTCTGTGTCATCTCTCCTGCTCACTCGCTTCTGGATGTCACTGGGAGAGCTAACAGGATGATGCAGGCTGAGTTCTGCTGAACTTGTTGGTGGTAAATAGTTTCTCCTTTTTATTCTCCCACTCATTTTGTATCTAGATGATTGGTTGCTGCTCATGTGGCCCACTTTTTGAGACCACTGGATTGGAATTTCTGCCTGACTTGGGTGGTGTGACAGTAACTGYGCTGGTGTGTGTCCCTTCCAAGTGCGATTCCAGTCAGTGAGGTTGATCAGGAGAATGCTCGTTTGGTTACTGGCTGGCTGAAGCTTTTGGCTCCTTTTTTCTGACATGTATACAGATGAAGTTGCTAAATTGCGGTGTCTGGGACRAGATACTCTTTTGTTTCCAAAAATTATGAGTAAAGCAACAAAGTTCAAGGTTCATTTCGTCACTTGGACTTTTACGCCAGTGGTAGAGACTGGGATTTCAGCTTTAGAAAATTGTGATCCTCAGTTTGTAATCTGTGTTTCATTGCTARTTAACTTCTTAATAGTTTGTTAAAATAATCCTCCAAGAAGGAAGTAAATGTAGGGAGATACAAGGTGCAGTGATCTCCAGTGCCTAATGACATTGGAAACTGTTAGCATCCTTCATTTTGTGCMTGTTTTTGGGGAAGGAGGCAGGAGTTCATGTGCTTACCACAGACTGCCAGTCATTGCAGGGAATGTGGTGCCAGCAGGAATGCTCTCTTCAAGGTCCTGCTTCTCTGGAGAAAACTCAGTGGTGGTAACTTGAGGATCTAATTGTGAGCCTTCACAGAGAAGAGTGGTTCACGTACGCTTTGTCTTGAAGCCATTTGGGGCCTGTGAGAGAGACCACTCTGATTTTTATTTATGCCTCAACATGTGTTATGTGCTGGGAGCTCGTCCCTGACCCCTCATGTCAGGGTGGCATGACATGCCTGGCAGCCAGTCATGGCACAGACAGCTTCTCCTACTGCTCTTCAAGCGCCCTGTCCCCCCTTGCTGGTGGGCCAGATGCCCGGATACCCGGGAAAACAGCGCGCGGAAAAACGCGCGGGAAACCACGCTATAGGAGGGCGAGACATATAAAAGCAGCTAACTGCGACACAACTGGGACCATTTTCCTCTGGGGTGCTTGGAGAGAGCAGGGACCCGTCTGGAGGATCACCTTGGCTGTCGTCGTCGTCCTCGTCGCTCCCGCTTTTCCTTTTGTTTCCTTTCGTTCCTGCGGTCCTGTCCGYACCTGTCCTGTCCGTGTGCCCTGTTTTGCCGCTTCCCCGAGGCAGCTCGTCAGCGCGACAACCTCGTGTTTGCTACCTCCCCGAAGGATCTGCCTCCGCCGCCCGGAGCCACCGCCGCCCACAGTCGCTGCAGTGTGTCCGGCAGTGCCCGCAGCCCCAGCCTGCCCGCAGCCGGTGTTTGCCGACGGCAGAGCCAGGCTGCTCACCGTCGCCACCCGCAGTCGCCGCAGTTCTGCCGACGGGAGGGACACGCAGCCGCTGCTGTTTGGAAATCGCGCCCAGCCCGCCTCGGGAGCCGCGCAGGTTCCTCGCGGTTCGCAGCACACACGCTCCTTCTGCCGAGCTGACGGGGTGCCCGGGGTACAGCGGTAACAATCTGTCTGCTATTCTCTCTCTCTCCATTTCTGTTTTTCCCTCTTCGTTCCCTTTTCTATCCTCCTTGGTAGGAAGTGGTAGGAACGCTTACCCTTCTTTATCAATAAACAGTTCTTAGATATAATATTGCAGCGTTTGCACTTTACTTTTTGTCCAAGAAATCTATTAAAAGAATCCTCCCCGACTCCCTCTTTTCAAGCGGGACRGGACAGCCTGCTATGAYCTTACRTAAGGAGGYATTTTCTTCTAGGTTTGGTTTGCARATTTGGGGTTGGGATCATTCATATTGACCTTTCTTTGGTTTCAGGCTTCCTTGTGCAGCAGTGAATGTTGTGGTTGTTTACTTACTAATTTCTTCATCATACTTGTGTTGATTTAATGCCTACAGGTATTTAAACTGTGAGAACAGTGAGAAAGACTTTGAACATCTAATTTTTCCCCTTTTTTGTTCTTATAATTAACAGAAATCCTATGACATTCACCCAAGGAGTCACTTTGTAAAGTTCGTGGATAATTTCACTATCCAGGGACAGCTGAATGCACTTTTGTGAAGCATGATTGTGGCCTTTGCTTAACTGTTTCTATGACAATTTTTTATTGGTTTGGGTTTATAATGAGAAAACRAAAGAGTTCTTGAGCATTCAAACAGGCTGCCTAGGAAGTGGYTGAGTCACCATCCCTGGAGGTATTTGAAAGATGTGTATACATGGTACCTAGGGACATAGCTCCWTAGGGGACTTGTCAGCACCATGTTAGTGGTCGGACTCSRTGGTCTTAGAGGTATTTTCTAACCTGAATGATTAAATGGTTCTAAGATCCAACCTACTACTTCTTGAGTTTGCTTTCCTCTTTGAAGAGCTGAAGAGCTGAGTAAGGATAGTTGTGGTATCTGGGTTTCAAACTTCATCTCTTTTGCCCAGTTCCCATGCCAAGTATAGGAACATGGTGAGACCTTTAGTTCTTGAAAGGTAGATTGGTTATTTATGGACAGACATTTGAGATTATTCTTTGTTACTTTGTCCTTACTTGTTTATAGTAATAAGGTTTTCAGGAAGAGGATACTGCCTTTAGCTCAGGATTTAACMGGACAAATTACTGCAAATGAAATGGCGTTTCTTGGAGGTGAGTGTAGCAGAAGTGTTCCTGCTTGCCTGTAACATTTGGATATACCTAATAAAAATGAGAAAAACCCTGACCTTACTGTAACCTTCTGCCCTCGTACTTTGCCATCTGTCTCAAGACCTGCAATCGAAGATTTTACTGTTTTTCATAAGCTTTCCTAYGAAGGTTTTCTCCCAGAAAAGGAAAAAGAAGAGTTATGTAACAATGTTTTTCTCCAAAACGGTGTGTTACAGAATTCAACCAAGATCCTGATTTTAGCTCCAGCAGAAGTCTTAAAACTGGCACAAACTGTTTTCCAAGGTCTCTTTTTCTTTGTGTATAAAGAAAGTAAATGAACCAATAGTTCAGTATGTGGAGCAGAATATTCCTAAATGGCAGCAAGGAGAATGGTTCTTGGGAAAAGCTACGACCACCAATTTACTAGTTAGTGAGCTTTCCTCCTCCATCAGGGGATACAATTTCTTTGTCAGAAATCACCAATGGARAGCTTGGAGGAGAGGAAATGTGCTGTGATACAGAAACAGAACCCGGAACCTGTTTCAGATATGATACCTTCCTGTTGAACATTAATGAACCGCAGCAGTTGGATGTAAGGTTTGTGGCTTGTTACATATGCTTAGCTTGTCAAAAGTTTCTCAGGACATTAAGGGCAGGCAGTGTCATTTGCGCAACAGGCAGAGTTCCCTGCCTGTGYATGTAACACTGACCTTACTTGAACTGATAAATAGCTGTCTTATCCATGACCTTTAATAGCTGAAATGTGTACACCATCTACAGCCTTTTTCAGGTCTGCTTTAAAAGAGATCCGGGAATAAGGCATATGTATGTRTGCAGTGCTCTGTGTGATCCTTTCTGGCTTGTAACAGTACCTCAAGGGAATTCCAGAACTTAGKAGTAGCAGAGAAATCACTTTTCCATGTGCTCGCTCTTCCTCATGAAAGGTGTKCATTCACAGGGATGCATGGTGTTGTGCAGCCAGTTGATCTTAAAGGAAAAAGATGGAACACAAGAGAATGTAATGCTGGGCTTTATCCTCTTAATGTAAAATAAGACTTACCTTCTGTTTGCATTCTCTGGTTTAATTTGAAAGAAGACAGAGACAATATTAAAATATAATGAGGGCAATTCATTTTGTGGTTCACAGTGGTTTAGATTTAGAAGAAAAAAAAACTCCACCTTAATCAGCATAGTACTTAAGGGCTCCCTGTAAGAAGGTAGTGCTTAACCTACAGCAAACGCTTATGGGCTGCCTTGAATAGTAATGAGTTTAAGCACATGCTTAAGTGTTTTCCTGAAGGAAGACCTAAGCATCTCAAGTGTTAGATTACAGCTTCATTTACCTTATTCATAAATCCCAGCATCAGAWGCAAACTTTTCTTTCATCTCTTGGCAGATATCTGGGTGTATAGATTTTTCCACCTCGGTTTGCCCTGCTTTCTGYGGCTCTCTTGCTGCAATCTGATCAGTCCAGGCTGACCTTCAGGGGTGCTCCACATGGTTCGGGAGCCTGCCCGCATGGCTCCGATTGCACGATCAAAGTCCATACCTTGCCTTTCATCTGCCGGCTCTCTGCCCTTGCCAGGGTTATTAATTTGAAGAACTCAAAGGCGAAAACCCTTTTCTGCTGCGCCTGTTCCCAGGGAAGTAGGAATGGGAATTGGCGCGTTGTCCAATGGCTTGGCTGTGGTTAGTTTTCCATGGTGGGAGATGGGATTGGAGCGGGTTAAATCTGCACCAGCTGGTTCTTGGTTGGCTGTCGGAAATGCGCGGAAAGAAAAAACAGGACAGGAAAAAAAAACAAATCAACCCTACAAAAAAAGGGGGGGGAGGGGAAAAAAGAAAAAGGGGGGAGGGAACAAGAAGAAAGAGGGGAAAACAAAATAAAGAAGGCGGAAAATGGGAAGGAAAAAAAAAAGGCAAGAAAAAAGGAAATAGGGGTGTAAAGGGATAAAAAAGGGGTAAACAAAAAAAAAAAGAAAAAGGGGGGAAGTAAAACAAAAAATGGAAAACAGAAAAGAGAAAAAGGGGCAAGGAAGGAAAAAAGGAAGGGGAAAAAGGAAAAAGCGGGGAAAAAGGAGAAAAAAAGGAAGAAAAAAAGGAGGGAAGGGAAAGAGAAAAAAAAGGTGTGTGGGAAGTCCCCGAGCGAGCCCCGCACCCACAGGTCCCCGCAGGCCGCAGCCCGGGCCGGGCCGCCCTGAGGGCGCTGCCGCGGGGGGGGGGTGGGGGGGGCCCGGCCTTGCCGCGGGGCCCGGCGCGCGCCTCTTGCGTAAGCGGCGGCCCCGCGCCCTCCCGGTGGTGCCGTTGCCATGGCGAGATAGCGGGGGAGGATTCCTGGGATCCGTAAGCCGGGGGAGAGGCAGAGATTACGTCTTAACCCGGCACATCGCGGCGCCTAACGTGATGTGGCAGGGTCGGCCAGGTGTCCCGGGGGGGTAACCCGGCGGGCAGCCCCGGGCTGTTGCAGGCATCGTTTTAAATAAAATAAAGCTGAGAGGGAGGTGGCGGGGGGTGGCTCTCGGGATAAGAGGATTAGATGCGTTCGCATGGGGGCCAGGATGAGAAAAATACCGCAAGGCTTGAGGGAGGTGGGTTTGAGGAATTGGCCTCGATGGAAACGGGAGGCATCCTTCTTTATGAGCATTCCTAGTGCCTGCTGAGAACTGCATGGCAGGTGCTGGAAGGGGATTCTTATAACCTTCATCTGCATATTTTATTATCACATTTAGTTGTCAGCGTTTTAATCATAAACTGTGCACATAAACACACCCTGAGAATCTCTAAGCAGTGAGTCCAAGTACCAACCCTATGCTGATACCAAGCCTAGATCAAWTAATTGACAGATGTCTTTTACATGAATGGAAGGAATGACGGGAGAAGGCATCAGTGTCTGCTTGGGTAAGTTTCCTTTCCGTTATCTTTAATCATTATTAGTGTTTTACACTGGCTCTTCCTCAGTGTCAGAATGGGAGCAGTCAACTCTGGTGGGGTCTTCTTGTGCTTTTGATCTTGCTACTCTTTGCCTGCTGGAATTCCTATAWGCAGGTGAGAATTTAATGAACCCAGTCACTGTGGTCTCTTCTTAGTTGCTGCAAGGACATCGTAAGTGCAGGCAAAAACTTTATGAGTTCTGATATTCAATTTTAACTTTGGAAAAGATGATGTCTGGTTTAGAATAGAGTACAAAAAATACTGTTTTGCAAATTACTATRTTGTAAATATGCTTCTTAAGAGAGCAAACCCTACTTGTGTTAATAATAATATTCATTGCCAGAAAACAGATGTGTGTGGGGAAAACTGTCTTAAGTGAATTTAACATTCTTGAACAGTTTTACAGCAGTGGAGTAAGAAATGTAAGAGAGAACACTACTGGGAAATGAGCTTGTGTTACACCCACAGAGCATTTACTGTACATTAGTTATAACCCTGTTGTTTTTGTTGCCTGCAATTAATTGAGTAATTTCTTCCATGACTGAAACTGCAGGTTAAGCATGTTTGCTTTGAAAGCCAGTCTTCTGAATCAAGACGGCTTTTGCATTTACCATATATTAACAAGCTCTTGCAAAGTACATTTTGTGTGCTATGGTTATGAATTCCTGAAAGGTATCGGTGGGGGTTAATTCACTGTTATGTAAACAGCCAATAACAGCTTCTGATTGTACTGGAATTGCTCTAAAATACTTACTAGCTTCAAGGCTATTATGGCAGAAAAGGCTTTTCACTTTTGCAAATATTATTTCTATGAAAAAAAACATTAATGGACTACAAGAACTCTAAAGCATTGAAGTGAGGACACTGCTGTATAAATAAGCAAGACTGTAATGTGGCTTTACCAATGGGTTTTACAACTCTGACAAGGCCTTCACATCCCAGTTGTACTTGGAACCCAACAAAATCTCAACCAAACCAGTTTTCCAGGGACTGAATGTTTATTATATGAAGACATTTGAGAAGAACATCATACTTTAATTAGCAGAACSCGCCTGATACCTGTGTGCATGCATGCTGATATTGTGAAAAAGTAGAAGTCAGAGCTGGCATCACAAAAAGCCAAATCTTAGATCTGTACTGAACTGTGGGAGCACAGGGCCAGCGTGGGGAGGCAGAAGCTGGGATTTATTTCAGCAGGGTTAGGTAGCAAYTCAGTTCACTCCAGGCAGTGCAGGAAGGAGCTGAGAATCAGTTTCTGAGCTMGCTGGCCAGGAAGCAGGGGTGCCTGCAGGGTGGAAGATATGCCTACAGCCATTTCTGGTGTCTTCTGGTTTTGAAACTTCCCATGGGGAATTTGCTAGATACTTTTGGTTTTGGAGTGTTTATTTAGCAAAGCAGGCCTGATGTCTGTTGAAGCAGCCTACARAATTGGTGCTGTTCGCTCTGGGCATAAGCAATTGTTGTTTGCTCAAAGAACTGGAAGTGTTTGGGTTTGAGAACTTTGCTTGCATTTAAACATCCTTGGTTGCCCCCAAACTAGTTACATTTTTTCAGGATCTGGAAATACTGCTKCTGCTGCATTTCTAGAAGTAAAAAAGTACAGCAGGGGGTTTTATGCATAATTCAGCTGKTTTTTTTTGCATAGGACTGTTCATACTGACAGCTACTTTCCAAGAAATAAAGTAACTATGTTTTAGTTGTTTAAGCTATAGGATTTGACTCCTGTTTATTTTAAATGCAATATTGTTCTGCATCACCAGCAGTTATTTATTTAAATGTCTGAGGGGAAGCACATGACTTAGCCTTCCTTTTCCTCCCATCTCCCCTGACCCCAAAGTAGTTCAGCCTGAAACTTGGTAAGTTAATCGCAGTTACATTGGCAAAATTATAAACAAATTAAGATGGATGAAGCCTGACCTTGAAATTATTTCGGATAGGCTGGGCAAATGCAGCCAAGAGCATTAATTGCTGCTGTTTTCGCCACTACCTTTGACAGTGTAGGCTTTCAGAACACAATTCCTCCTTGTAGCAAGTGAGACATGCCATGTTATCTGTTTCACTTCTGTAGCCTTTCTGAATTCCCTGGATTTATGACTTGGGTTAGTTGATGTTGTGTAGATATATCTTTCAGACATTTTCACTTCCCTGACATGGAACTAGTCTATCTCTGTGTCTTTATTTTGTTGYATGTATGCTTGTCACAGGGAATTACATGTTTGTGCACTGTCTAAAAACAGCAGACTCTTACTACAGTCAATATAATTTTAATGAAATTAATGGCATTTTAAATTAGGAAGAATTTTTGCTCATTTGTCTCTTATGTACCATGATTTGATTAGAAACCCCAGCAGTGCTGATGGCCCTGGAGATGATACATGACAGCACACAGCACATACTGGAGGATCAGCTGATAATGTTGCTTCATCCAATCCTTGTTGAAAAGATGGTTTAAGAGACTTAGGAGGCACCTAAAGCTCAGCCGTGGAATTTATTTCTGGAGATTCCAGAAAAACAGCAAGCATAAGTCTCCCCATATTTGCAAGTTTTTTYGTGATATTAAATGTGGCAGTGCATGTTTTTGTGGTGTATTTTACCAAAAATGATCCTAAATGTTTGTAAGTTGTCTTTCATCCAGAAAATGGGTGGTACAGGGAGATTGAGACGCATAGATAAGGCTTTTGAGCCCAACCAGAGGGGAAATGTCAGGTGGTAGGCAGAGGTGTCTTTAAAGACCCACATGGGTTTCTTTTGGACTGATCTAAGTGTCATTTGAGATGCTGTACGGGTTTACCATACTGTCTTTACTTGCTTGGGTTTTTGTATGCTATAAARTATATGGTTATAAACCACTTAATACTGAACACAGTAAGATTTCATTCTGGTTGAACATCTGTGCTTTATTATATGTCTATATCATCATTTCAAGATAAATATCAGGGGTTTATTACTTAATAATAAGTTTTATCTTTAAAGATCATTTTCTAAAAGATTGCAATGGGTTGTTACCTCACCTGGGACTTCTGAGTGTGATCGCTGGGAGCACCTGAGAGTTGAGTTAGATAAATGCTGTTTTAATTGGTAGGAGATTACCAGTTTCTGTGGGAAAATGAATTAGTTAAAACCCATCACTAAAGTATTTTGAAAATTCTCAAGTATATTATGAAGATTGTTGATTTTGGAATGAATTGCTACAGGTTGGAAGAAGAGGCTACTTTCTAAGTACTCTAATTTTGCATTGTACAATAGCTGGCTTACAGTGTATGTAGGAGGTGCATRCAGAAGCTGTGTTTTTGCAGAAGGGTTTTAGCAGTAGCTTCATGTGGGCCCACTCTGAGACAATCTTATAGGGTCTGATTTTCAGAAAAATCCATGCTGAAAACTAGGCTGTTTTGAGAGAACTGTGGCTGGGCACTTTGACTCGTTAGCCGTTTTTGAAGTCTCTGGTCTCACTAGTTAGTATYACCTGTGAGAATATGTAAGGGCAGGAAGAGTTTGTGACCACCCTTGGATGCAATGATAATACATGATGAGACACTGTCATGGGCTGAGAAGCTGTGGATGCCCCATCCTTGGAAGTATTCAAGGCCACATTGAATCAGGCTTTGAGCAACCTGGTCTAGTGGAAKGTGTCTCTGCCCATGGCAAGGGGRTTGGAACCAGGTGATCTTTAGGCTTCCCTTCCAACCCAAAATATTCCATGATTCTATAAAAGCAACAAAAAGCTGCCTTTAAATTTTTGTGTGTCATTGGAAAGGGCACCTGTAAATGAGAAGATACACTCAGGAGGGCAGGCAAGGGGTTAATTCTGGAGTATGTTCTATGAAAGTATTTGGCAATAAAGTATCTAAGTCTCTGTAAGGCTTAGTGTGTGTAGCCACTACATTCCTTAGGAATATAATTATCTTTCCAATAAATTCTTGGAGCGTGGAAATGTTGTTTTATGGACTGGAACTGTAAAGTACAGTTGGGCGTTGGTACCAAACTCACATATCCCATGACCAGTTCCTAAACCCAGAGACCAAACTTCCCCTCAGTAAGAAATTCCCTGTGCTGTTTCACCCTCACCTCTTCATCATCATTGCACACATTCTGTTCTGCCTTCCCATTACTGAGCCATGTGGTCAAAAACAAGGATCCCCTTTTCCCACTTGCAATAAAAGAGGGAATTTTGAGCTTCTGGTGGCTGACTTGCTGCCTGCTTTTTTTACTGCTCTGTGCCTGAACATTTCCCAAGGCAGTAAGTCCTCACTTTCATCCACGCCCTGGGATTCCATAGGTGCGATGGAGAAGTGAACCTTTGTGTGAGATTTGGCTGGTTTGCAGAGCCCTTTGCCACAGGGCAATGGAAGTAATAACAAGGGAGTTCCCAGAGATAGGTGGATGTTGTGGGATTGTGCCAGGAAGTTTTGGTTTCTTAATAAAATTGAAAGATGAAATTCTGGTTCTCTTAAAATCCTTGGGAGCTTTATAGTCAGCCTGAACACTGTCTACATTTTGATGAAGAGTCAAATGCTCACCTGAAATAAGAGCATGAGGTTGGGGAAGGCATTTCAGCTTTGTCTAATTTACTCCCTGTGAGATATTCACCTGCATGTGCCTGCGTACTRCTGTAAGGGACGGGTGGATATATAAAAAAGAAAAAGTCCAGCATTTTGAAACCCTTAATTGTAGCTTTACAATGGCTGTAATGTTATTAGTTCAAAAAGCAAAACATATCCACAYTGAAATTGCTTAAAACAGGTCTATTTTCAGAAGGAATCCCCTGGACGTAGTAAATTTGTTCACGGATTGGAATAAGCAATAGATATTAAAGCCACTCATAAGTGTGTGCCAAGCCATACCTTGCAAGTATGTCAGATGACCTTCAGAGTAGACTTTTATTTTACTCAAACATGTACTATTAAAGCTCATTGAAATTAGATTCATAGAACATTGTTGGCAATATTTTTAGAAGTGTGACTTAATTTTCCTCTATGTATGTATTTAATGGGGAAAAAACAACAAAAATGTTAGAAAACTCAAGACTCGTAATATTTCTATAGTTTTTCTGAAATTAAATGTACATTAAATCAGTTTCATTGTTACAAATTTTAAAGACTTTGTATTGAATTTGAATTTTCAAAGTCTGCATGGATTCTAGTTTAAATTAACAAAAAACTTGAAAGAAAGCTTTGGACAAWTTTTTTTAACATTTTTGTTGTATTTTTTTTTTTTAGAAAAGATAGAACTCATCATTCCAGAAAATATTTCGTAATGTAAAACTTGCTGCGACTCATCCTTTCCAGAAATGCCTTAGATTTTGATAGTGAGCTTTGTGTCAAATTTTTTTTTTTTTTT
>NW_026623358.1:1233851-1249752 GCF_030028575.1 Malurus melanocephalus
GGGGGGGGCGGGCAGATTCCCTCTGGCTGCATCTTTATGTCATCTCTGTGGGAACTTACAGTTTTAGGGGAAGATAGGTGTCAGCCACCTCTGCTATGGCCAAGCAAGGTGTCCTTTGGTTATATTAGAATGGGAAAAATGGCCAGTAGATCATTAAATAAAATTCAATTTAGGATTTCAGAATGCTGGAATATCTTAATAAGAGTCCCAGTATTGACTCTAGTGTTAGGAAGTTTCCATGTACCTTAACAGTGCATTTCCCAACCATGTTGCTTTTCAATTTATTTTCCTCTGATTTTATGGATATACATTAGTTGTTTGGGGGATAAATGTTAGCATAATGTGCCATATAATGCATTTTAGTCTCCAGTTGACATTTATTGTCAACGTGTATTCTTAAAACTTTGGTTTTATAGGTGGAATTTTAGAGGAGAGCGTATGGATTGATATGCTTGATCTGCTTCTTGTTACGCAGGATTTGCAGTATAATACTTAAAGCCCCTTTGATAATACAGCACAGARATTCTTATTGGCCTGTATAAGGCATTCCCAAAATGTGTCTGCAGGTGTGGTTTAGTGCAGCCTTCAGGTTTTCCTTGGCATTAAGCCTTAGGGAAGCTTTACTATTGCACTGTTTGTTTTCAAATTTTACTCTTAAATGGAAAGAAAAAAAAAAAGTAAATTAACATGGGCAGCCAAATTTGAGCTAGAAATGAGATATTACAAGTGAAATTTTGGTTTGCTCCAAGTGTTGTTGAACTGTATGAGACAAGGTATCATTTTCTGCCRTGTGTCTTCAGCATTCAGCAGTGTAACAGCCGACTGATTGGTTATTTACTTTTTATTTTCTTTCCCATAGCTCTTATGTCAACAGCATTCAAGCAGAGTGTATCATTATTATTACTGTATCTATTATATATATACTGTATCTATGTATATATTATTAGATTATTTTTACTGTATCTTTACTGGTTGCATAGATTAAAACATGAACAGTTTTATGGAGGTTGCATTTTTACATCCTGACAACTTCGTATTTGTCCTTGTTCCTRTTAAAACAGTTACTTTCTCTCAGACAGCTTAACCTTTTTCTTCTACTTCAAACAATGACAAGGACAAATATTTGTCASCATCCTTTCAACCTGATGCATCCACAGCTCTGTCAGTATCTTGAGGTTCTGGAAAAGTGTTTCTGACCCTTGCTGTAGCAGAGGTGTTGGCCAGATGTGGGAATGCCCCTTTCTGCTTCTGTCTCTGCAACAGTCCTGGTAGTGATGTGATGTGCAGCTGCCCAGACGTCACCACCAGCCCTGAGGGCCACCTGGGCAGCTTGCCTTACTAACCTCTCTCCCAAAGCCCTGGGTGGCTGGGGGACCATGGTAAAGAATAGCCTGCAGGTTGGGTATGTTTTGCATCTTTCTTTGTTCCAGACCTCTSAGCTGTAATGAGGTGTAATATAGCAGTGAAACAAGACAATTTTACAGTACCTCCAAACCCAGAGTAGTTGTGGAGTTCTACCATTTTACTTTGGATAAAATGATTAAAAGTAGTATTTGGTGGAAAGAATGAATGTCAGACATAATGACTTTGTCAGTATGTTTAGGGCCTTAAGCAGGGAATTTTTGGGAATCTGTAATGCTTGTGAAGTAGAATCAGTATTTTTTAGCATATAGATAAATTCGACCTCTTGGGAGAAAGGGAATATTTTTTCCCTTGTATATGTGTCTGGCACACTGCTCAGTAAATATGGTCCTAATCCCTCACTAGCAGACAGTGATATGAACACCAGTGATTTCTCGTTGTCTCCTTTAGACCTGTGTGATTAAAAAACTACATCAGCATTGGAGTCATCTGGATTCCTTCATGCTTTCAACTATTCAGGTTGTCAGTAAAAAAGGCCTATTTCTGCCACCATGTGATCAGAGATTTCTGTCACATTCTGCTTGGCACACACCTACTGATGATGAATGTACCTACACAGAATATTCCTGCTGTATCTTTTCCTGAATGTGTGCCCAAAGGGAAGCTTTCCATGGTTTTTGAATGGCCTTTAGCTGAAGACTTGTTCAAGAGGGAGAAGGTATTTTAAGGAAGCTGTGCCAGGTACGAATCCTGGTAATAAGGCTCGTGTAGTCTGTGCAGTGCTGCCTGACAGGTCTGTCTTTGATTTCACTGATGGACTTCTGAAAGCAGAGTTAGATGTTCTGAATGTTAGTGCAGCTGCACAACTGCAGGTATCTCCCCACACAAGGCTTCATTGCCTTTTCATAGGTAAATACTTCCATATTTGTTCATATCCTGCTCTTTCTCTTTCAAAATGAGTTGAAATGTTTAACTTAGGAAGTACACAGTCAAGTATTTTGTGCTATGAGATGGCAGAAGGGGTGTTTGTTCCTGGTGGTGGGGCTTGCTGGCGTAGGTGTCTTCTGTAGCTTTGGAAGGAATGTTCAGCAGATACTTGATGGCCTTCTGTAGGAGGAAACAAGGTGCACAGGTGAAAATGGAGGAGGTTCTTGTGAATGTCGAGGTCTTTTGCAAGTCTGGAGCTCAGCCTACGTTCTGGTACATAGAGAGAGAGTTGTGCTGCCAAGAAATTAATGTCTCTTTATTGGTATACAGAGGGTCTCGGTGAACCACATTCAGAGTGCTTCTGTGGCTTCGCTTACAGACCTAGCTTCAAGTTGGCACAAAAAGAAGAAACAAAAGAAGAAACAAAAAATTTCCAGTTGGAAAGGAACTGATTTTTCTTTAAAAAAAAAAAAGCCTTGGAGTGCCTTGGGTGTGTTGGGTAATCGTGTACTCAAGAAACGCACTTACATAAGTGAAGACACTCTGTAACCCTCGCCTGCCAGGAAAGCAGGCGCTGCAGAAAATCCACTCATCGCAGAGGAACTCTAGTAGGTGCAAAAGGGGARGAGAACCTTTGTTCTTTGTGCTGTATTTATTCACAAAGAGGAGTTGTCTTTGGCATGTCTGCTTGGCACCAGAGGACTCCCATTTTTTATCCTGCGGAGTTGCTTTTTCTTGTTGGTGTTGCGGGTAGGTTTCCTTTCCTAACGCGGAAGGGGAGCAGTGGATATTTTCCATAGTTCGTCCCAAGGCTTCACCCCTGCTGGCTGAAAGATCCCAGGGAGGATGGGATCTACCCTCTTCTGGAGGCAGGGTAGGAGCCAGAAGCAAAGTCCTGGGTAGCAGCTCGGGTGGATTCCACTCCAGTGCTGTTTGATGRGAGAGGGGAAAGATATGGGAGGATGTAGAGGTGGTGTGCAGCAGGGCACAGTGTGCAGGTTATCATTTTGGGCTCCCTAGCTCAGTAGGGGAATACCACACAGATGGGGAGGGACTTTATGCAAGGACATTAGTGATAGGACAAGGGGTAATGGCTTTAAACAGAAAGAGGGCAGATTTAGGTTAGATGTAAGGAAGAAATGCTTTACTATAAGGGTGGTGGGACTCTGGTACWGGTTGCCCAGGTGTTAGATGCCCCATCCCTGGAAACAGTTCAAGGTCAGGTTGGATGGGGCTCTGAGCAAGCTGATCTCATTAAGATGTCCCTGCTCATTGCAGGGGATTGGACTACATGACCTTTGAAGGTCCCTTCCAGCCCAAACTATTCTGTGATTCTGGCACATGCTCAGTAAATATGGTCCTAATCCTTCACTAACAGACTGTGATATGAACACCAGTGATTTCCAGATGTACCTCCATGCTTAACAGTGTGCATTTTGGGGAGTTTTAAAASAAGGACACTTTCTGGGCAAAACCAGGCTATACTGTATTTACCAAGTAAGCACATTTTCCATTAATGTAGTTTATAAAATGTACAAACAGGCCTTAGTGTTTGCTTACATTGCTTACGGTACAAATGTCAAATTTAAATGCATGTAAAACTTTATTTCATATGTTTATTTCAAACATAATTTGATTTTACTGTGAAAACATTTCAGAAGTTAAGTTTGAGATGTGTGACAGACCAGTAAAGATATTTAATACTTACTTAATTTAGAAAAATGACCTTTCAGAGAAAAAAACTTTGCTTGTCAAAAATATACTGATGAATTAATTTCTTATGATGCCAGTGTGATAGTTGACTTTTGAGAGCAACCTTATAGATAATGAGTTTTATTTTTATCTTAGATCTGTCTGATTGTAGTGCCTCTTGCAAATCAAGTAACTTTACTGTCTTCTGTGGTTATAAATACATAACAAAATTTAGAAGCAGAAAAGAGCCACCAGAAGAAAGAGCAAAACCCCACAACCAAAAACCAACCCCAACAAAATCAAACCAAATCAGAACGAAGCAAATCTGACTGAGCACTGTGGATGGATACCTGGTATTTTAAATTATATTGCAGTTGTAAGATCAGCACCACCCTTCGCTACCACCTCCACTCCCCATCCTAACCACCATTGCAGTACTATCTATAAATACTATAATTGTAATCAGTTTTTAAATGTCCCTGATAGAAATGTGGTAGCAATGCTCTCTTGTCCTAGAAAATACAAACTTTGTTTCCACAGACTACATCAATGGCTTTCAATTTGTAAAAATCTGCAAGGAATTTGAAAGCAACTTTAGTACTTCTTGTAGGTTTCTGAGTGTTTAAATTGATTTATATTTAGAACCTAATCTTGCTCACTTTGACAAAGCTGGCAACTTCAGTGGGTTTATTTGTGCAGATAGAGTGAGAAAGATTCAGCTTTTGATATAAATACTTTAGCTTTCTGATTTCTGAGAACTATTTTCTTACAGTTAATTATGCATTCTTAAGAATGTGTGCATTCATAGGCATATGTAGAGGGAGAGATGGCAGCTTAGTTTGCAAAATATTGAGCTTCATTTTGCCTATCGATGCTTTTAATTTTAGTCAGAACGATCTCCAAAATGTTAAGATAGATGAAGAGTTAGAAGTCATGTCATATGTGTTGTCACATGTAGCATCATATACTGTATATGTGTAGCTGTAACTGGAACATCAATATGTTTCAAAATATTGCTTATTTTTGCTGGGTTGGTTCAAACTCCTTTGAGGTTCATTTGAAGAGGAATATGTGTCAAAACAGGAGGTTTGTATTCTTGTGGGCCATGGGCGGCTGTCCAGTGGAGGAAAGATAGTGGGAGATGACTCAGCATGAATGGGCTTGGGAATGGGTATGTGAAAGCTAAATTATTGCAAAACGAAAATTCCTTTCCATACTTGGAGTGTATTGATTGAGATAGTTTTAAATAAAGTTGTGYCAACTTGAAACAGCTTACAGGTTTAAAAGTCTGTATTGTTTAAAAGAAATACTGAAGGGTCAGTGATCATGTGTGCTTCTGAATTGTTTGTATCAGCAAACAATGGAACGCAAATTCAGCAGTCCAGAAGTTTGCAATTTAGGTGAGATGAAACTGTAAAGCTAGAATGCATGATAAAACCACATGGTTTAGCTTAATCATTAAAATTTGCAGTATTTTATTTTTTTTTTTGTGTTAGACGGGCCATCTTAGTTATTTGGGTTGAGTAGCAAGTTTGCTGAAAATACATTTAGCTGCAAGCTGCCACTGAAAATAGAAACGCCCCTCTTGCTGTTTGACCGCCATGGTTGTGGTGGAATCGGTGAGCAGTACTGTCATGTTTTGGTGGTTACACTGAGGTCACTCTGAGCTAGGCTTTGCTGAGCATTTTTGGTAATGTTGCAAGTATACTCCAGCTTTGCAGCAGCAAACTTACTGTAATTCTGTGGTGATCTCCTTTTGGGTGGTAGTTTCTTAGAATAGCTTTAGTTATTGTTGGAACAGTGGCAAGTTTAAAGGGTATTGCATGCATGTAATGGTATTTCATCTCAACCAAAACAAAGGATGTCAGTTTCTAAAGCAACCAGAATTATTTTTAACTCTTTCCTCAGTTCTTTAAAGCAAACTCAGACTGATTCATCAGGATCCTGTCTCAAAGTGGCTTCTGCAAAGTGTTTCTGAGGAAGAATAACAAGGGGTTCAGTGGGCAATTTTGCAAGAGCCAGCTGTGGACCATGGTGTTTTGTTTTGTATATTTTTTTCATCTTTAAGCAGTGCAATCAGAGTGGTGTTCTCAAAATTACATTTGATCTTCACCAGGAATATTATCTGTTTTCCCTTACCAGGGTATGTTCTTAGTAAAGAAAGTGCTGAGATACCTCTGTACACAGGTTCAGTATTCCAGGACAAAAGCCCAAAACCTCATATCTCATTGTGTTTAAAAATGTTTCTCARACAGAATTGATCAATTAATTCATTTGCAGTGGGAAAGCTAAATATCAAACACWTATATTTTAAATATCTGCCTGAAGGCAGGGAGGAAATGAGAGCTGAGATAAATTGGTAACACAAAATTGGTGAAAAATTCAACTCTTAAGACCTACAACTTGATACAATAAGTAAGAGTTACAAAGCTTCAGTTTGGTCTTCTATTCCACTAATGCTTAGTTTGGCCTTCCTTATATAATTTCTTGTTTAATATACCCTTATTTCAAATACTCCTCACCTCTGTGTAAATTAAAATGCTGTAAACTTTTAGACTTCTCATTGGGAATTATCTGCAGTCTCCTAAGTATCTGTATTGCTCTATGAACTTTCTCTGTTTCTGAAATAGTTGTATTATGATTGTCTGTATTTTTCCTGAAGCATCCTAATATTTCATCTGCAAAGACTGACCCTTCCTACAAAGAATTAAAAAAATAAACCAGCAAAGTGCCCAAGAATGAACCTTATTTGCTATGTGGTTATTTTCAGAGAGTCAYCAAGACTTGCAGGTCAGTTCCTCAGCACCACAGACCAAATTGAATGTTATAAGTAGTTTAAACTGATACAGGCATTGACCTATATATTTCTTTATGTATTTCAGTGCTTTGGTTGTGGCTTTTTACCTTAGCATTTTTGTTGTAACACAGCATTCCAGGTACAAACACTTTTCCATAGTCCACAATTTAGGCTGCTAATGTGCTGGTTGGGTTGCATTGCTTCAGCTGTCCAGTGAGGAGGTGATTCTCAAGGTGCCATATGATAGTCTGTAGTTCAMCTGGGAATTAAGCCAGGAAATTAAACTATTTGCATGCTCAAAACTRTATCCTGCTAATAATTTTAAAACTCTGTAAGTTATTTCATATTTAAATCCTAATTTTTGAAGGGTTATTAAATGAGTGCCACTGGGTTTGTCCCTGCTTTTGTGCTAAATGTGGAGCGATAATTTCTAAATCTTTTGTTTATGGTAGCACATGAGGTAATGAAATTGCAGCCACCAAAATCTTAAAGATCATCTGCTAGGAGTGTGAAAATTGTATCCAGTTGATAATTGTTAATTAAGGTCAGATTCTGTTACTGAATCCTGGCTTGAGTTGGTAATGAATACTGAATGAGTACTCAATTTGAATAAAACATAATTTCTGGAAGTTCTTAAAATGAAACTGACACAGTTTAATATGGTTGGAAGTAATTACTAAATAGGTTAAATGAAAACTGAAATATTTAAATGCCTAAACCATAAACTTGACATGAATGGAAAAGGTGTGGAGTGTGTTGTTGACTTTTGGATGTGGTTGTTTGATTTATTCTATTGTTTCTTTCTTTGAAAATATTCTATGCTTAAAATTTATTCTGCAGCATGAAACTAAAAGCCAAATACCTAACAATCTCTAAGAAATTGGTTAATCTTGTTTCAGGATTAACCCAAGATTATTTAGTTAGTATTTAGGATTTGTTGCTACAGAAAATAAAAATTTGTATGGAAAGACTGCCAAAGATACAAAAGCATCAGGTCACCTGCTGTAATAGTATTTATTTTAATTAAATTTAGTCACTGATAAAATATTGTCCAGTGTTTYGTTAAAAGGGAAAAGAAATGGGAAATCATGTGTTTAGTATTTTCCTACTTGCTGTGATTTCTCCTAAGTAGATTCCTCAAAATATGAACTGATCTATSATTTTCTCAGGAAAAAGGAAGTTAAAGAAGCAAATCATTTCAATGCAAATCATTTCTACAGTGTAGCCACTTTTTGTTTGCCTTGTACTTCATCATTTTCTTCTTTTTTTCCCTGTACTATCTTTCACGCTGCCTTTGTTATCCTGTCTCCTTTCCTTCTTCCTCATTCATTTCCACATGGAGCAAGCTAGTCGCCTCTACTTTTGAGAAYCATAAAGAAAGAGAGGAAAATTACCCTGAGCTCTTTACATACCATGAGGTCTCCCTCAAGTCAGAGCCACCAGAAGCATTTGACCTAGTACAGTTCACATGGGTAATAACAGATCTGTGCAGCTGGTGAATGCCTACTSCTCACAGCCCTAAATATCAGCGCCAGGTGAATCTGGTGGCAGTAGATGGGAGGAACGTGGCCTTGCTGATGGGATTTTTGGCAGAGGAGGGGTTGGCAAGAGTGAAACCTGACAGAGGCTGAGGAGCACCAAGCCCAGCCTTTCTCCTGCTTCTTCTGTGCTAGAAAATCCAGTCATTCCAGCAGTTTTGTGTGACGGTTTGTAACAATGAACTGAGTGAATTTGGAGAAGATGTAAGTGGAGAAGAGTAAGTCTTAGGGAAGCAACATTTGTTCTTTGGCAGGCCATCACTGTGATTTCTTGGATTAGTTGAATGTTCAAGGTGTAAGCCATATGAGAAGTTGGCCGAGCCTTTTCGCTCAACACGACTCCAGGTGCCCAGGCCAGGGAGACTCAGTGGTTTACTAGTCACTGTGAACGTCCTCAGAGAAGAGAAATCAAAGAGCAAGAGAGGTCATCTAGTTGGCCTTGTTCTCAATCCTCCTTCTCTTCTTCATGCATGCGAACTTTCCAAAGTTATTTYTCTTCCTATTAACTATGCACAATTTTTGTCTCAGTTAGCCTTTCTCTGCTGGGAAATRTGAAAACTTTGAGCAGTAGTTTATTTTAGCTGAGCATTTGAAAAAAGAAAAAAAAAGAGAAAAACACTTCTGTAAATAGGTATGRCATTTAAAACTTAAATAAATATTAGGATATCTATAGGGGGTAGGGAGAAAATGCCCTTTAAAATCCGAATAGTCTGGAAAATTTGGGGCTGTTTCTTAAGTCATTAATTTTAGTGCTACCAAGAAAATGTCTGAACAAACYTATTAAGAACAAGCTTATTAAAAACAAACCAAAAAAGCGGTTTCAGGATGTTCTACTGGGTTTTCATTTTCATTGTTTTAGTCAAGTATCACATTCTGAAAATCTGTTCTCCACCCACAATATTTTCCGGAAGTCATTGTTCCAACAAAAGCAAACAAACAAACAAAAAAATATCATACTGTATATTAGTTAATAAAGTTGGATGTAAGTCATTTACTCTGTTGTGGCATGGGGTTGATTAATGCAAAATCTTTATGTTAAAGGCCAAAACAAAAATTCCTTGAGGACGTGAAATCATTGGATGCTCACTTTGGCACMTGGTTATCGAAGTGAGCTCCCTCCAGGTTGAATTGTTCACTTCCAAAYGCAGGATTGGGATGGTGTGTGTGGCAGCTTGCTGTGGCTTTCTCCCCCAAGTTCCTCRTTGCCCCCTCATCTTCAGTCAGACAGCACAAAATTGAGCATGAATTCTAAATAAAATAGGAAAAAAACACTTGCGTGATGTTCAATTAGCTTCCTTAGCTTGCAAGTACAGAATGAAAATTTCACCACCAAGCCTAGAAAAAGAAGGGAAGAGGACTGGGTTTTGGGTTGGTTTAAATTTTACTTGTCAGGGTTTTCTTTTTATAGAATTCATGGTAGTTTGCTGTTCCATAACAATGGWACTCTACTTCTTGTGGGATGAGGTGAATGCGAATTGATCTAYACAATTTTTTCTTCATCTTTCAAAACAATAACATACTAATAATACACTTAACTATCTCATACTGCCATATTTGTTTTCTATTCTTCATTTCCTGAACAAAACCTTCTCATCTTTTTGTATCAACCAGAAGTTTTTGTATAAAAGTCAGTGACCTAAATTTGCGGTGCCAATATTCCAGGATATTCTTTTTCAAGAACTGATTTCTTATCCAAGGGTATTTTGGAGATAATCAGAAAAGGAATGCCAGTAAGATMCTTCTGCCTCCTTTCTTTTCTTTCTTGAGAGAGAATGTATTATCTTTCTTGGAGGGGTAGAGAAACAGCATTTCAGGGTTTTTCTGCAGATTTGATGCTGTTACMATCTAGGGCAAATATTTTAAAAATTCCCAGGCCTGCTTGAAGAGAGAGAAAGAAGAAAAATTTTGATTTGGCCTGTAYTTTGGAGGATTGATTAAGGACTTCACTATTCTGTTCCCTTTCTGTATAAATTCAGTTCTTTGTCTCTGCTCCCTGTTGCTGGATTTGTGTGATCTGAGCAATTTAGACTTTGTACAGTGGTCAGGGACAAGGGCAATACTGTCCATACTGGTGATCAGGGTGGCTGGGGTGCCTGTGACTGGGACTAGGAGCAGGGAGGCTGCAGCAGCAGTGGCCCTGGGGCCAGCCTCCACTCTTAGCTCCTGGGACTAGTTGGAGCAGGCACAGAGGAGGAGAGAGAGCTAGCTGGCTGTGCTGGGGACAGGTTTTAAGAAGTGCTTTGGGACCAGCACAACCCTGCTCCAATCAKAAATCTTCTTGGAGAAGAGAAGCAGAGGGGAGCTTGAAAGCACTTGTGTGGTTTGTAGGGTAACCATACAGGTGCTTAAAGCTAAACACAGCCTCAGCAGGCTGCTGTGCAGTTGTGACCAGAAATTGTCCCTTCATTATGTTGTGAACTGTCCTTTTGGTACTGAACATCTCCCTGGCATGCCTGATTTTCTCACAGAATACCTGCTGATTGGCCTCCTCCTTCACCAAGTCATTCCTTGGGGAGTGTCTGGGAAAAGTGGATGATGTAGAGTAATCATTGCACTACTAACTTGCTCTGCTTAGGGTCTGCCTAAACCCAAGTAGGGCATGATCAGGGATGGTTTATTCTCACTGTCACAGTCTTTGGCAGGAATGGCACATCAGTTGGAAAAAACTGGGATACTCAAGACTTAGTTTTTGGCTCACGTCTTGAAGGAGGGTAGGAGCAGGCAGAGAAGAACAGTAAAATAAGTCACTGAAGTGAGGTATTGGCTTAAGATGTATATTTATCACCATGAGTTTATAATTTGCCCAGAGAAAAGAACGTGAGCTCCCTAGGGCTCTTTAGTTTGTAAGCCTCTTAAAGTGGCTAAGCCCCTGTCCATGACTACAGCTCACTGTTAACAAGAAAAATAGCATATCCTTGTGCCTTTGGTAAAGTTTTGTGTTTCAGGTACACCTAGTTCTACATCAGCTTGTACTGACTGGTTTTTCAAAAGTGTTTCTGGTTTTATCAATCCAGTTTCTTCTGTTGTTTTGTCATCTAAAAGCTGCAGCTGGTAACATTTCATTTGGCATGTAAAATAGTCAGGGCAAAACCAGAAAATTATTGTAGCAAAATAAGCTTACAAAGTCCATAGAGCAAGGTTTAATGTAACAACTGAATTGTGGATTTTTAGGGTTTTGTGTTTTTAGCGCTAAGGTTCACTGATGCCATTAGGACAGTTCATATGTTGGAATGTATTTCTACACATGTAACATTARAACAAGTAAGCAAAAAATGAGAAACCTTAGTTAAGTTAATGAAAAGCTTTGAATTTGCGTTTAATGTCTAGTCATGCTCAAGAGTGATTTTGAATTTGAAGGAGTGATTTTGCAGCGCTGTTGGAAGGGGATTTATGGGATAGCATAAAAAGGCAACTACCCTTTAGTGTGGAAGCAGCCCCAAGCTGTGTGTTAGTCAGTCCAGTTACAGCAGTATTACATTAAGATGCTCCAGCACAAGCAGGAGCTGGTGAGGAAGGAGTGGGCAGGATGGCTGAAGGTGGTGACCCAAAGGCACTTCGGGCTKTACATGGTGAAGGGACAATGGTGTTTGGGCAGGCCGGGTTTAAAAGACAGTTGGAAATAAGGACAAGGTTTTAAAGAAGACACAGTATCAAGTGAACTCCCCCAACACAGCCCAGCAGAAAAATCCCTTGTGTGTTAATTTATTGAGAGGCTAATATTTACACATTTTGTAGTCAATACCTGCTCCTGAGCAGACAAACATTGCCTCCTGTTTTGCAGTTAATAGAAATGTGCCTCTGTCGATTCCTGTTCACTTGAGTGATCCAGGAAAGGAGCAGGAATAGTGAAGTGGCAGTGTTGCTGATTTGATGGGAGTTATCAAGGGAGGTGAAGATGAAGATGCAAATGAAATGCAAAGGATTTCAAAATGACATTAGATTGCTGTGCAACCATATTGCAAAAATGACAGATGAAATTSAGTGCAGATAAATGTAATGTCCACAGGAAAATTATTCAAACTCTTCATTTAAATTGAGTTGCTTGTTAACACTKGGGCATGAGATCTGGGGGTCATGTATTTGTGTGGCAAAGTCAACTRTGTACTCACTAGCTGTCAAAAAGCAAATAAAGCATTAGGAATATTTATGACAGTAGTGCAGAAAAACATATCTGCCATGGTAGCATCTGTGCTGTGCCTTCATCTCTAACAGTGGGATTGATTCTGATGTCTTCCTCCTAATTGTCTTTCCCTTCTTCGCTTCCACCTCCTGCAAAAGCTGCAGAGGTCATAAGTCTATTGAACAGCTTTGGTGTAAGGAATGACTCAAGTAGATGARGCCCTGCAGTTTGAAGAAAGATGTGAAAAGCTTACATGGATTCAGTATGAAAAGCACTCATGGATTCAAACAACAGTTGGAGAAACTAATACAGGAATACTCTGTGGGTCCCATGAAGTTCAGGAACAGCTGCTCACTTCAGAGGGCTCACTTCAGAGCTACATGGTTTCAGAGTCTGGGACTTATCTTCTGCTTTTCCCTCAACTTCTGTCAGCTGCTGTTGGAGGCAAGATGTTGGGCTGGACTTTTGGCTTGACTTGTGGGCTTCTGATTTGTTTTGGTTTTTTGTTAGTCGTCAAAAATTACCTTTTTCCTCCACCAGCATTACTATTTCTCGTCCATCTTAATATCAGGTAATTATAAGAAATTCAGTATCTAAAGTCCTATAAAAGATCTAATAGTTAAACCATTTCTGTAGACACTTTGGAATATCAGTAAAGAGATAATTTTTAGGGTGTATGCTAAGGTTAAGAAAATTAATCTGTGCCTAAACTGGGTTGTTGGTGCTGTAGGTTTCTAGTGCTGAATATATCTACTTACCTGATGTCTGCCTTGTAAACTTGATAGTGTTTGAAGAARTCCAGGAATAGAAGAAATTACAGAGAGTTTGACCCCTCAGAGAACTTGCAGAAAGCCTCTGTGCTTGTTTCAGGTGATGAAACACCTCCTCTTGGTGTTGTTCTACCTGTTGAACCAGTTTTATGCCTTTTTCTGTTGGGCAAGCCCTCCCTCACCAGCTTTGCAGTTGAGAACAAATGCTTTCAGAAAGATGCATAGAAATTTTTTCTCCTCTTTGGCTGGTGAGTGGCTGGCTCCACTCTTTGTTGCTTTGGTTTAGGATCGGTATTTGAGAAAATAGAGAATTTAACAAAATCTTTTGAGCTCCACATATTGACATGTTTCCACTGAGTGGGAAAGCTGTTGGTATATTTTTTTTCAATGGTTTCAGTTATTTCAGTGGCATTTATTTAATTTTCATGTCAGACTTAAAAAAAAAAAAATGAAAACCACATCTTTTTCAGTTTGGGGACACCAGATCATAGGCCACTAAATTTGTTGGGGGAGGGAATCTGTCTCGGTGCAAAAAGTATGAAAGTGCTCAGAGCAGCAGCTTGGAGAAGGTAGTGAACTACAGCAATTTATGGCTTTAATATTTTAATTTCTAACACTGATACTGGGTTAGAAAAAACATCCAGAAAGCTAAAACTGAGCCTGGAAACAGTGAATACCCTAGAGGCTGTTAAGTAATTATTATGCAAATTTTAGTGATAATAATCATCCTGTCCTAGGTAGGCAGCTGAAATTTGGCAGTGGGGCAGAACAATGCCGTAGGATCAGCATAGAGATGGGGTAATTATTGTGCTAGATGGCTAATTAGGAACTATGCAAATAGCATGCAATCAGTACTTGTGTTTGTATTTCGGTACTGGAGGGGGACAATGTGTAAAGGAATTACCTCTGGCGACTCAGCCGGTGCTCTGAGAAGCACACACAGGATGCAGGGTCACTTGGCTTTGTGGGGCAAGTGGAAAAGGAACTAGCCGTGGCAAGTGTCACCCTTGCACAGGTGTGGGTGGCAGAAGTCAACCCTTGCCTGTTGGCTTGCACAGGGTGAGAAGGTGCCAGGCAGGAGGATTTCTGCCGATTCTTCACCTACACTTCTGAAATCTGATGCTTGGCAGCTACTGTGCTTCTCCCCACAGGTGCCTCGCTGTTTGCTATATCCTTCTGTAGGGCAACAGTCATCCAAAAATCCTCTTCCTGGCCACCCCTCCTGTGCTCAGTTGTTAATGAGTTTAAAAGCCTCATAATAAAAATTCAAATTGTGCAAACAAACAAACACAAGATTGAAAGCTCCCCAATCACACATAAATGACACAGGGGAAAAGTTTGGGTTCATAAGTAAACTGCTTTTGTAATTCATGCACATACACCTTGTCAGCCTCATCAGAAGCCCTTGCCATATTTGAGTGATATGTGTGATGGYAAGGATAAAGCCATTATATATTTAATTTATATCCAGCCTTTACATTGACTGTTTTATTGTGTATACAAAATAGCAGATCATTGCTGATGTGAAGTCAACTGGAGGTTATAGATTGTATTTTCAAATATACAAGCCTCTCTTTTTCTTAAAATGAAGAATAATAAAAGGAGGATTTTTATCTCTTTTCAACAGGGTTATGTAAAGTGTCTGTCATGGGTTCTTCATTTTTAAATACAAATAATTATCTATGGCAGGGAGTATGATGAGCATTCAAAGCTGACATTAAAATGAAAATGCATCAAATTTTTCTGAAAAACTGATCAAACAGGTCATTAGTAAAGGTTCTAATGACTAGTAAAACATTTTAAGTTTTTTAAATGTTTAAAAAARTAGTTGACAGTTCTTAATATGACTACTGCTGCATCACCCTAATACTTGTTAAGAGTTTTGAATTTGCATCCTTTTTAAGACGTCTTTTTTCCCCCCTCTTTTACCATTATGCAAGCAGTCTTCAAACACAGTAGTATCTGACAAACTTGAAATTTAGTATGTTTTACCTTGCATTTTTGATAGGCTGGGGACATCCATGCTATCAGTTATCTGGCTCCGCTTTTGGCAACTCACTAAGCCGTGGTGCTGTGATTCTCTAACCCCCAGCTGAAAAGGAGAAACCACAAAACAAACCATATGCCAAAAAGTGTCAAGTTCCCACAGTATGAAATTACAAAGATGAAGACACTGTCTTTCCTCCTCTGATCTCTTACTTTTAATCTTGAATGTTCCTCATTAAACTGGAAAAAGGAAATGTATGAGGACAGAAGAGTAGTTTATAATTAAAAGTAGATTTAAATCTGAGTGAGAAGGGTGCCTCATCCAGTGGGTTTCATGAAATGCCTTCTTGCTGCTGTCTGCCAGTTTTGAAGTTGTTTGTCTTTGGCAGGAGGGCAGTGCTGGAAACTTGGGGCCATCAAAGGCATCCTCAGCTGCTTGTGTCTGCCAGCTCTTGCACCCCCTGGGTGCAGGGTCCCCTCCTTCAGCACTGAGGGACAGCRGTGCCATTCTGGGGTGCACTTGGGACCCTGCCTCTGCTGGTTGGGTTTCAGGTTTGGAGGCTCTCCTGCGGTATGAGGACAGGCAGGGACCTGCTGAGTCTCCACACACTCCAAGGAACCACAAGAGGCAGCATCCCACCGGCTTGCACCGCCTTCCAATTAACCTAATAGGCTCCTTGTACAGACAAGACTTCGGGGTTTTGCACTG